>NW_026895986.1:0-191286 GCF_033153095.1 Gastrolobium bilobum
ACAAATGGTTTGGCCCCAAGAAAATCATACCAGAAAGGCGAATCAGTTCCTTCCTAAATGATGATTGCCCAGTCAAACGAACAGTGAAGAGGAGAAAATGGGGGAAGTTAGTGGGATTTGCTGCACCAAGCTCCAGCACAATTCTGAAAGAATTTTGTGCCAATCGTAGCAAGCCATGCCACTCTATACGGACATTTAATAGATTGCAACCTACGGCTGAAAAAGATTTGTACTGGGAAGACATGCCTGAAATTGCAGAGAGAGTCCGAGCTGCTATCACTCATCCTCATTCTACGTGGAAATCAAAGGGTGGGCAGCCACACGTGCCAGAAAAGTTAAAAAGGGAGGATCTAAATCCAGAAGCAATGTTTTGGCACACTTTCATAAATTCCACAATCATTGCATCTACTAATTTAAGTGATGTCAATGTTGAGAGAGCAGTGCTGTTATATACCCTTATGGGTACAGAAAATCTCCATATTGCTGATACTTTGTCTGACAGAATAGTATACATCATAACTCAGAAGAAGGCTGAGATCCACCTTGCTCACAGTTCTTTGATACAGAAGCTCTGTCAAGCGGCTGGAGTGGAGATTCCTGATGATGAGCCCTATGATGTGCAGGTTAAAACAGACCTCACACAGACAAATTTTGCTACTATGAGCGCAGAATCTAGTCGGAATGCTCTTTGGAAGGCAGCCCGTGCAGCAGGTGGAGCACCTCCAGCATCACCACCTGCACCTGAGCATGATGCAGAGCCCGTAGCTGCACCTCCTGCAGATTCCCTTATGGTTCAGATACAAGAGATGAGGATCGAGCAGAGGTACCTGAGGGAGATGATGGAGAGGCTATGCAGTGATCGCGGGATTGACACTGCGAGTTTCAGACCACAGTTTCAACCACCTCCATCTCCAGCAGCGGCAGCATCACAGGCCGTTCCGGATGATGTTGTTGCTGATGATGAGGATGATGACGCTGCTATGGAGGACTACTGATGATTATGCACTTCATTACTTTCCGACTAGTATAGTTGTTGCTGAGGACAGCAACATTCTAATCTGGGAATTGTCGCATGGCATGTTGTATGCGAGACCTGTTAAGAACTACACCACGGAAAGAACGGTCTAAACAGAAAATTTTCTAAAAAGGGGAGATATTTTAACCTTCAATTGTTATTTTTATTTGCTGTTTTGAGTTAGATTCAATCTTTATTTTCAAAAAAAAAAAAAAAAAAAAAATTTAGATTATTCCTAAACAAGCAGTTCCAGAATGCTCTGAGCTTACTCAGTAAGTAATTAGATTGAGTTGGATGAAGCATTATAACTGTGAGCAATTACTTGTTTTAATCTGAGAATGATGACTACTCGTTTTTATAACTGTTTTGCTAAAATGTTTGATAATGCTTGATGTGAAACAATGAATCGAGATTCTAGTTTGGATTTTAACTGTGAGGATTTGAGCCTAAACAGAATTTTATTTCAGAGAGGCCTCACTGTAGTAGATTCTAGAACTTGAACTGTTTCTTTGGCTTGTCATGCATAACTAAAATGATAAGGGCATTTTTATTCTTATTAACTTAGAGCCAAATAGCCTACCCATAAGAATTTCCATTGTTAAGCCCCTTTGAGCCTTAAACCAGTTCATTTCAACCTGATAAAAAATTACTTAATCTTGTTCCTCTTGACACACCTTGAGAGATTGAATGCTGAACAAAAGAAGAAAAATCAAAGTACTTCTCAAAAGGAAAAGTTAAGTAGTTAAACAAGGAAAGGAAAAGGTAGCAAATAAAGGAAAAGAATCCCAAGTTTGTAAAATGAGGCATAATGAAGAAGAGAAGGAAGTATTGTTAAAATCAGTATTTCAATCTTTCCAATAAAGCTTCCGACCAAATGATTCTCACCCCCAAACCAGGCCAAGTTACAACCTATCAAAGACCTTTTGATCAGTCTGTGCATGACAAATGGATTCCTCATTCTTAGGAATTGAGAATAAGTTCAAGCCTATGGAATTACTGCTACACTGATGAAATAAGTGTGAAACCCTCAAACACTGAGCGTGATGAGAGTATATTTATAACTGATGAGGAATATTCATGCTGGAGTTTTAATTCTTGACATAACTGAAAAGCATTGTTGGGAGTTTTTAACAAAGAGTTATACATGCATAGCAGTCTGAATTCTTAAGATGTTGTGTTCCATGTTTTCACTGAATTATTCTTTGCTGATAACTTGAATATATTACATTGCTGAGGACAGCAAAGTTCTAATCTGGGAATTGTTTGATATGCGCCTAGCATATAAGGAAATCTGAACCAAAAAGAGAAAGAATGTTGATGAAATCTTGAGAAAAAGAGCAAGAATCACTGTTAATTTGTCAGAATCTTAATCAAGGATTGAATACTGATTTTATGCTAATTTTGTAGGAAAAAGCAAACAAACTGGAGCAAAACGAGGATTTTGCAAAATCAAAATCCACGCTCAAAGCGTGGATCTCACGCTGGCAGCGTGGAAGAAATTTTTCAGACAGAAGCGTTCACGCTTGAAGCGTGAAGTTGACGCTGAGAGCGTCAGTTTGCGAATTCTCAGACCCCGTGTTTTGCAACGGGGCAATTTTGGAAAAGAAAAAGATTTAAAAATCAAGTTTTTGATTCAGCAATGAGATCTCTATCCAAATTAGAGATAAGATTAGATGATTTGTGGTAAGATTGAATCAAGATTTGAAATTCTAATTTATCAATCAAATCTCCAAGGTTGTTACATGAAAAAAGGAAACAAAGTTTAAATCAAATACAAACTCTTGGATGGGCTCAATGCCGGTGGTTATAAATAAGGAGATTGGGAGCACAACCAAGAAACAAATTCACAACTCAGAGCAAGCAGTAGAGGACTGAAGATCAAGAATTCTTCTCCATTCTTTCTAGTAATTATAGTTTTTATGCTTTCTTTTGAATATTTGTTTATGTCGGATATGACTATGTCTGGCTAAGTTCTTTTATTGTAGTTAGGGTCACAACCCTATGTGAACCCTTGTTATGACGGATTGATTTAAATTATTGTACTCGTTTACATAAATTTCTTTATCTTATCTTGTGCGTATTTGATATTTTCTTTATTAAACCTGATCAATTTGATAGTTGAAAATAGTTTGAGGGTTAGAACCTTAAATAGGGATATTGGGGTTTCTGATCTCGAAAGGAGATAAGATAACTATTGGTATGCATACTAGGGATAGATGTCTATTTAATTGCAGATGTTGGAATTATTGTGTTCATTGCTTAATTCTCATGAGGGGTTACTAAGGGATTAGGATTCTAAGTGAGGTTAAAGGGTTAAGTTACCAAGGGATTGGGATTTAACTATTAATATATTGAGATCATAATTATCTGAGAAATTATATAAATAAGTATTTTGTATCAATCCAAAGTAATAAGTGGGGAACATAGGGAGAGTGTTCCCTAACTGCAATTCTTTCTCATATTTTCAAAACCAACTCCATTATTATTTTTCTTTTCATTCTTGAAAATACAAAAACTCAAAAATAAGTCTTTTTACTAAGATTCAATTTAATTTTCCCAACAAAAGATCAAGTTTTTCAACTTAAAGTGACTGATTATTTTAGTACTTGGTTTTCAATCCCTGAGGAGACGATCTTTCTTACTACTTTACTACTTATGCGAAACGGTATACTTGCCGGATAGCATCCCAAAGTTGCCCACTTCCATATCTCTATGCCAAGTGGGATTAGGACTCTTGAGACTCAGGTCCAATATTACATGAGGACTCATTCATTTCTAAATTGAGATCCCTTAGATGATTTCTCATCTAAGTCCATGTGTCTAATGCAGAATCTAGAATTAGTTGTTTCTCAACAACTAAATCCTAATCAAACCTCTGACATTCGGCCAAAATGCAGATAATTTTAAACATTAGAAAAAAGAAATAAACAACTGAGATATAAAAATTAAAACCAGAAAATCAAACATTTAACAAGCACTGAGGTTTGGGTATCACCTAAAGCCAACCTCTAAAAAGTTAGCCACTATCCATATGGATGAGGCTTACACACAGTAACAGAAAACTAAAGAAATTACAAAAGAGAAATGCTAGAAAATAAATTACAGCACTAGCCTAACAACCAGCAATTTCAGTGCTGTAAATACATGCATCGAGTTCATCAGATGAACCAGAATCTCATTACAAAATAGAAATTAAAAGAAAATAAAATAAAAATTGTTCAGAAAGCAAAAACTAAAAAAAACGATAAATCAGAACCAGAAAGGGAAGAAGAGACTCGTTTGACTCACTCCTCTTTCCCTTTTTATAGGGCTCCTTTCCTTCTTTGCACGATTTTTCTCTCCAGCTCAGCAGGTGTTACGCGCTTCTCGCGCGTTACAGGCAAGTGGTCCCCAACAGCTCCCTCCTCAGACAATCTGAATAGATTGTTGCTCCTTCAACCCGTACGAAAACTTTTGCCCAAAAACGCTCCAGCCTCACTCTCGAAAAGTATCCAGCTCACCACTCAGTAACGGTTTTCTTTTGTCCTTTTTCTAACTCAAAATAGTGGCTAGGTTCTGGTTGTTTCTCAAAGCACTAATCTTCAATGGCTAAGGTTCTGAAGTTTGCGAAATTGTGCGGTTTGGTGTGTCAATCGGGTAGAAAGGGTGCAAACGATGGAGATGGGTTGAATGAGGGTTAGGGTTCGGTCAGAGAGAAAAGGCGTTAGGGTTTTTTTTCTGATCCTTGCTTTTTTTTGTTTTTCTTTCTTCTGATCCCATCAGCTTCCTCTTTCAATTTTCTTTAACTTGGGCCTTCAACCAAAGATCCTGCCCAATTCCTCCTTTTATCTTCTTCTCTTCCTTTCCCTTTTTTTCTGGGCTTTAGTATTTTAGGTCCGGCCCATCACTTTCTTTTTTCTTTTCCTTTTCTTTTCTTCTTGCTTCATTTCCTGATGTTTGTTAACAAAATGGGCCTGTAAAATAACAAGCTTAAGCCCATTAGCACTTAAGCCAATTAAAGTCATTCATTTCTCACCAATTTCACTCTAAACCATATGTTCTAAGACTCATTAAAGAGACTTATCACTGCAAATGCACAAGAAACAACAAGAACAATTAGATGCTCTTACAAAAAAAATTAATCTTTCTCAAGTTTCTTCTGTTAATAATTCTAATATTAAATGTGGTATTTGTGCAGAGGCTCATGCAACTGAAGATTGTGACTACATGAGAACAACTGAAAAGCCACCAGCAGAGGTCAATGGACTCTGGTATGATCAGAAGAATCAGAATCAACATCCATGGTTGAGTCACAAATCCAATCATCAGCTCAATCATCCCCTTCCAGTGCAACTAGATACCCCACAACAAAGTAACACTTCTGAGTGGGAGAAAGCTTTTGCACAGTTATGCAAGATCACTTCTGATTATATTCAAGGTGCAAATGCTTTCAGAGTGGACACATCTGCTTTCATGCAAGAGACCAGAGCAGCACACCGGAATCAATAGAGATTGAGGTATACTGCTGCATAGAGTATTTATTTACTATGTCATTAGAATTGAAAACTTTTGAAGGTGTACGTGAACTGAGGTACGTTACCATGTGAATTAGAATATTAATTAACATGTATTGATTGAAAGGGGCATGTTATGATTTCATATTGCGAAAAGGATATGATTTTATTTTGAGAATGTTGAATTATAGAAATTATAAGTTAAGACGAGGCTAGAGTCATGGAATAGGACCAAACTAACTTAAGTTTTGTGTGGATTTGTGTTTGAGGGGTCAGGTCACCTCTATTGATAGAGTGACTGGTGATCCCAGAGAATCGATTGACGATTTTGGTGCGAATGAGAAGTTTCGAGATCTGGCGGTGACTTCCTTGTTTGGGGGTGCACTTCTCGAGTTAGAGACTGAGAGAGTCAATAATGAGCTTATGGAGAAGATCCAAGAGGCGCAAGTGCAGAGAGAGTGCCTGGACTACGTGAAGAACCAAGACGATGTGTCTTGGAATGAGGATGGACTTTTGTTGTTCGAGAAGAGGATTATGGTTCCTCGAGGTCCTTTGACCGAAGAGGTTATGGCAGAGGCACTTAAGGGCCAGTTCACGGTTCACCCTGGTGCTTCAAGGATGTATCAGGACTTGAAGGGGAATTTTTGGTGACCGGGTATGAAGAAGGACATAGTTGTGTATGTGTTCAAGTGTTTGATTTGCCAGAAGGTGAAAATTGAACACCAGAAGCCGTCTGGTAAGCTTCAACCTCTAGAGATTCCGGAATGGAAATGGGAGAGCATTTCCATGGACTTCGTGGTGGGTTTGCCGAAGACTCAGGTTGGCTGCGACTCTATCTAGGTCATTGTGGATAGACTGACGAAGTCTGTCCATTTTCTTCCAGTGAAGGTGAGCTCCACTACTGAGCAGTTGGCAAAACTGTATGTTCGCGAGATTGTGAGGCTTCACGGGGTGCCCGAGAGTATCATCAGTGATAGGGACCCGAAGTTCACATCTCGGTTCTGGGAGGCGCTACAGGAAGCTTTCGGTACGCAGTTGAGATTGAGTACCGCCTATCACCCTTAGACTGACGGACAGACTGAGCGGACCATCCCGACCTTGGAGGACATGTTGAGGGCTTGCACCTTGGAGCAGGGTTCAACATGGGTTAGGTACCTGCCATTGGTGGAGTTTTCGTATAACAACAATTTCCATGGTAGCCTGGGCATGGCACCCTACGAGGCGTTGTATGGTAAGAGGTGTCGGACTCCTACCTGTTGGTCTGAAGTTGGAGATAAGGAGTTGTTTGGCTTGGACTTTGTTCAAGATATTACCCAACAGATCCAGATGATCAAAGAAAAACTGAAGCAGGCGCAGAATCGCCAGAAGAGCTACTACGATATCAAGCATCGTCCACTGGAATTCAGAGCGGGTGAGCACGTGTTTGTGAAACTTTCACCTGTCCCCGGTGTTGCTCGGGCCCTCAGAGTGAGGAAGCTGAGCCCACGATTCTTTGGGCTCTACCAGATCCTTGGTATAGTAGGACCTGTTGCCTACCGGCTTGTCTTGCCTCCGAACATGGCCAACATCCACGACGTGTTTCACGTGTCTCAGCTTTGAAAGTACATAGCAGATCCTTCGCACGTGGTGCAACCGGATGATGTGGAAGTTCGGGAGAACTTGAAAACTCCCGTCGGACCACTCAAGATTCTCGATCGTGGCGAGAAGAAGTTGAGGAGCAAGATCATTCTGATGGTCAAAGTGCAATGGACAGGGAAAACTCTTGAGGAGTGTAATTGGGAGCGAGAAGAAGAGCTTCTCCGGCAGTATCCCGACTTCCGAGACAGGTATATTCTTATTTTGAGGGCAAAATCCTAAAAAGGTGGGGTGAATGTAAATTAAGCAAATTTATTAATTAATTGTGTGAAATTAGAAAATAATTCTATAATTGACTCTTATAATTATGATAAAGCTTAAGTAATTATGGTAAGTGTTTAATAATGCTGAAAGTCGTTTTTCTGACGAAAAGTGCAGATATCGATTCTGCTACTCGGTATAAATGTGTACCGATGAAGTATCCCAAAAAATTATAATAAGTGCATGAATATTTCTATAATAATATATAGGACTGTGATTTCAAGTTTCAAGTTAAAATAATGAGAACTGGTGCCAAAACTGATACTGGCTATGGAAAAGTGCGTACCAGAAAAGTGCTGCGAAAAATAAAATAAAAATTTGACAAATCTTAAAAAAATGAGTAGGTTCAGATTCCAATGTTTGGGATTAAATTGCTAAGCGTAGCTATTAGTGCTAATACAGTGTGTTTAAAAATTAATGAGGCTATATAAGGGCATGGCACACACTTTTAAGTCAGATTTTGTTGCCTCCTACGTGAAGTCTCTGAGGTGAGCTGCTGCCACCCTCTTCCATGGCCTTCCTTGCATGAGAAACTCTCCATGTCACCTCTTTTCTTTGATTTCTTCATCTCTAAACAAGTAAACACTTGGGTGTGAGCCTTAGTTAGTGAGAAAGGAGTAATCTTCTGAGTTGTGGGTGATGTGAGTGTGTTGAGAAGGGGATGACTTCTTGTTGTGTGTTGTGAAAGCCTTTGTATTGGTGTTTTGAGATTCAAGGAGTGGTCTTTGATGAGAAAGGACCCTTCTTGGTGTGTCATTTTCGTGCATTGTGAAGTCAGAATCTTGGGAGCTTCATAGTGAGCTCCAAGAGCACCTCTTACTTCTGTTTTGAAGCCTTGGGTATGTTCCTTAACTTGATCTTGAGTTTTAATGGGTTAAAGGTTGATTCTTGGCATGTTAATGGGTTAAGCAAGTAACCAATCAGTATATGAACTTAAAAGAGAGTAAAAATGGATGCTTTAACGTTTAGAAGTGTTAAAAATGGAACCTTGGTAGTGATATCTCGCGAAATGCAGAATCCGAGTTCTGTCGCAAAATATCCGGATATTGCCAGTCAGATATCCGGATATTGATATCCGGATATGCCCCTGACATATATCCAGATATTCTGGGTTTTCGAAAAACAGTAGCGGCACTGTTCATTCATAATGTTATTTTGGGTTTGTGGACCCATTATTAGTCAATGAGGACTTCTGTATAAATTAACTTAAGTCAGAACCTAAGTGATTAAGGGCTTGTGGCTTTGTGCGAAGCCTAAAGACATGAAACGTAAAGGAAAAGCGTGGTCTTTGTTGCTTGGCTTCTTTCACCCTTATAGCCTTCAAATCTGTCTCATGTGGTAAGATTCAAACCCATCAAATTGTTGAATCCTAAGCCCTCTTCCACAATTCACTCCTTGGTTTCTCTTGCCTCCAAGTGATTCCTAGTCCTTAGATGATCCATCCATTGGCCTTTCACCTTAATTGGTTTCTGCTTCCAAGTCCTACTTTGGTATCCATTTAGACTTTGGCCTAAGATCACTGACTTTCACTCTTACACAAATGTTGTAGCAATCCTGTAGCAATACAGATCATAACAGAATAGACAGAGATACAACAATACTTCATCAATGCTATGCTAAGTCTTTTAGTTCTTAGCATTCTTGACTCAACATCAGTATTGAGTTTCCTTCTTATTTTTAACCTACCATCAGTACTGAGTTTCCTTTTTGAGTTCCTTATTTTCTTTTCATGTTTTTCCTAGCTTCTTTTATTTGCAATAGAAACAAACTAAATCTTAACAAAACAAAACAAAAATTAAACCTACGTAGCATACAGATTCCTTGCTAATATTTTTCAGTGGGTATAAAAAGATATAGACAAGAAAGGAACAAGACAACCTGGGTTATCATTGAATTTTCAGAATGGTGGAGTCCCTTTGTTGTTGGGACTCCAAACTCAATTTCTTGAACAGGGTTCTTGCGAAAATGCTTTGGGGGACTCCAAACTCATCTTTTTGGTGAGTGCTTTCCGGATTTCATTCAAGAATTAAACTTGACTTTCTTCCCCTTAGCACCTTATTCCTTCTGCCACAGCTATAATGTAGCAGTGTTGTAGCAATGTTGTAGTAGTGTTGTAGCAATGATGTGGTGTTGTAGCAATGATGTAGCAGTGGAACCTTAATTGCCCAAAAATTGCACCTGCATCAACAAAAATAATGAGTGTAGAATCTGTTTGCTAATTTATCCTAATCTAAAAATTGAAATTCAGAAATTTAAATGCAATAAAACTAAAGAAAAGTATAGAAATTTCCTAATTGATTTGGGCTGCCTCCCAAAAGCGCTTGTTTTACAGTCTTTAGCCAGACTTTGGTTGATGATCAAGGTGGCTTGAAACAAAGGAAGAAGAACAACTTTGAATCCTTGGTCAAATTCTTGTCGCATGTAGGCTTTTCCTTCGTCTTGACATTTGGATTGCCTTCATCTTGATCTCCCTCTATTTCAAGAATCAGCTCACTCTTCCACATATCTTCCATAACCTTTGGGGTATCAAGGCATACCTCTTCAAGATATTGAGAAATAATTGGGTCCTTCTTCATGTCAAGGACAACAAAATCTATTGAATGTGCAGAGTTTCCTATCATCACATTTTCAACAACATCAAATGATATTTTCATGACTTGATTAGGCACTTGCAAAGCCATATTTGTAGACCTTATGCTCTTTATTCCCATCTTTTCTAGTAGATTCATGGGCATCAAATTCGCATTATCCTTAATATCACATAAGGTGCTATTCTCTGGCACATCATCTTGTTGCTTCTGAAGTCTTTGAGGGAAGGGAGGTGGTGGTCTAATTGTCCTGTTGACTTGCTGACAGTGTTGTTGTTTTGCTGTAGCATTCTGTTCTGTGGTAGCAACTTCAGGTGCAACATGTTGTTCTTTTAATTCATCTTCCACCGCAACCTTGTCTCCTTCCTTATGAATTTTAGCTTCCTCCTTCAGCTTGTGGTTGTTCTCTATGGCCTATGGTCTATCTACTGCCTTCTCGTTCTTTAATGCTACAGCTTTGATTTGCTCATATCCAATGCTTCTTGGATCTTCAATATTGTTAGGCAGTGTTTCATATGATATATCTCTCACAGCTTCCACCAACTGACCCATTTGAGTCTCCAAGTTCTTGATTGATGCAGTTTGGTCTTGAATAAGAGCATCACTTCTTGCCATAAAGTCCTTCAGCATATTCTCCAGCGCATCAGAGTTGTCAGCTTGCTGTTCAGGCTGCTGGTAATGCTGTTGTTGTTGCTGCTGGAATGGTGGTCTGTTATCTTGCAATGTTGTAGCATACACTAGCCCTTGTTGTTGTCCTTCAAAATAGGAAAATTTTGGATGATTCCACCAATCTAGGTTGTAGGTGTTTGAATATGGATCATTCATGTTATAGTTTCCTACAAAATAGAAAGATTGAGGATTTTGGGGACAATCATCATAAACATGCAGGCCATTACAGAAAACACATGTTACATCATTGTAAATTGAATGTTCTTATTGTGCTCTAGCATTGGCAGTAATATTTAGAGTCTCTATTGAATTATTCAGAGAGCATATATGTGCTGCCAATGAAGATATAGCATCGAGCTCCAGCAATCCTGCAACTTCATTTTGGGTAATTGATCTCTCTGTTGGCCATTAGTAATTGTTGTATGTCATCCTCCCTAGGATCTCATATGCTTCAGTGTAAGTCTTGTCTAAAAGGGCTCTTCCAGATGATGCATCTACTATATCTCTAGTTTTTCCATTCAACCCATAGTAGAAAGTTTGCATCTGGATCCATTCGGGTAATGCCATGATTGGGGCATCTCCATAGCAATTCCTTAAATTTGTCCCAGCTTTCACATAGTGATTCTCCATCAAATTGCTGGAACATTGCTATATCATTCCTCAATTGAGCTGCCTTGGTGGGAGGAAAGAATTTGATCAAGAACTCTTCAGCAAGGTCCTCCCATCTTTTGATTGAATTAGGTGGTAGAGTGTTAAGCCATGTCTTAGCTCCATTGGAGAGAGAGTAAGGAAACAGCTTCAGTCTCAGTGCATCAGATGTGACTCCTTGCATCTTAATGTTGTCTACCACGTCCATGAAGTCCTTCAAGTGTAAATGCGCGTCTTCACTTGGCAACCCATTAAACTGGCCAATAGTTTGCAGCATGTCAAACATCATTGGTCTAAACTCAAAATTGTTTGCTGCAACATCAGGTTGCACAATGGCAGAATGAAGATTGTTAAGTGCTAGCATTCCATGTGCCCTGATTGAGATTTCGTCCTGGTTTGGACATTGTCCATCAACACCAGAACCTGCTATTCTTGCTGCCATGTCAGGTAATGCTGTAGCAATGCTCTGTCACTGCTGCCTCTTCCTAGCTTGAAGTGTTCCTTCAATTTTTGGATCAAAGTATACTTCTGTTTAGAGAGGGGGATTGTTCATGTACTACTTGCAAAACCTGAAAACAGAAAGAAAAGGGATCAAGTACCACTTCACAAAGAAACTAACTTTATAAGTTTTCTCCGGCAACGGTGCCAAAAACTTGTTGTGCAATTGTGTACCCCTTTTATCAATCACACATTACGCAAGTGCATGTGTCAACAAGTAATAAAGTGGATGTGTGAGTCCAGATATCGTTCCCACGAAGAAAACTATAAAATTAGGATCAATGTGAAGCAATAAAAGTAACAATATTTATGAAAGTTTTGTAAATTAAGAACTAAGAACTAAACTAATATTAACTACTGACTAATAACTAAAAGCAAAGTAAAAATAAACTAAGAGTGCACTCAAGAATAGAGAAGTCAAGTAACAAAGTAAATTGGGATCAATTTCCCCAATATTGCAATTTCACTAGAATGCAGTCACCATGCTACAGCAATCATCCAACCAGTAATCAGAACACTAATGCATGCAAGGTCTCTCACCAACAATACATGTATACTAAGTCCCACATCTCTATGGCCAACATAGTTATGAATTCATTAAGTTCAAGTTCTATATGATTTTGTGGTGTGAATGATCTCTCCACCCACAATTAACCAATTTTACTTAGTTAAACCACAATGTTTAATAACTTTCAAGATTCACCTATATCTCTATAGCCCAAATCCTAAGTACCTTGCAACACTCTCTCGATAAGTTAACAAGAATAAAGACAAATTAAGCACTTTATTAAACAACTAAAAGGACAATCATATAGCAAATTTTAGGCAAACTGATTACATCATAATAAGGGTACTCTATCACCCAATCTTAACAATTTAGGTCATACTTGAATAGAAAGAAACAACAAAGAGGGATATAGATTCCATAAAACTAAAATAAAACAAACAGGGGTGTTGTTGTAGCACTGCTTTCGCAGTAACCATGGGCTCCACCATCGTCCACCGTATCTCAGCAGTCGCAATAGTGCAGGGATCCACCAGATTCAATGATCTCTCCATCAAACCCTAGCCTCACCCTTTGATCTGCTAGATATCTCTTAATAAACCCTCAAAATCTCTCTAAGTGTTTCACGACTTGGATCTTCTCCAAAAGATGACCTTCTCTCTAAAAGAGAGGTTGTCCAGCCTCAAAGAGAGACTCTCCAACCTGTTTGATGTGTGTAGGCTTCCTCTTTTTATAGACTTTGATGAATTGGGCTCCAATTAGCTCTTTAAATCCATTACAAATCATGTTCAAATCTGCTCTGTTTTGCTGCAGCAATGATTGAAGATACAGCTCTGTATTGCTGCAGCACTGAAGATTTTTTCCTTATTTGCTGCAGATATGATTGAAGATATAACTCTGTATTGCTACAGCGTTGAAGATCCTTTCCTTATTGGGAGAGAACCATATCAAGAATAATTGGATCCTCAAGAAATTGAAGATCCACCATTTGACCCACTCTTTGTTTTACCTATAAATACACAAGGTCTAGTGCAGTACATTCGTAGTGGGAGAGAACCTTGTTAACTCTCAAGTTGTCTCTTGTTGAGTGACATTGATCCTACTAGTTACGATAATGCACTATAAGATGTTGTTGATCAAGTGTTGCTCAAGCTATGAACAATGAGATGAAATACTTGTATTTCAACTCCGTTCAGTCCTAATGAAGACACCAAGAGGGGTAAAACCCACAAGGTGCATGTGGACATAAAAGGCAAAGAGAGGATGGACAGGAAGGTGAAAACCTTCAAAGCTAGCTTGGAGGCAATTTTTGTCAGACGCCATGCTTGAGTCTATCAAGATTCTCTTAGTTGCTATAAGTCTCAATTATGAGATTTCATTTTGAGAGTTGGATGTCAGGATATCTACATACAACAACCAAAAGGGTTTATAGCAAATGGGTAGGAACACATGGTATGCAAGTTGTGAAAGTCTATTTCATAGAATTAAGCAAGCATCCAGGACTTGGAACATCAGTTTTGATCAGGTTATCAAAATTTTGATTTTTAGAGAAACTTGATGAATGATGTGTATTTGTATGTAAAGGATCCAACGGAAAACAGTAGCTTTTCTGGTACTTTATATAGATGATGTGCTCCTTATTGGAAACAACGTGGAGGTAATATCAAGCATAAAGAGTTGGCTAACTTAGTATTTTGGTATGAAAGTACTGGAGAAGTCAATTATATTCTTGGTTTAAAACTCTTATGAGACCAGAAGAATAAGTTGTTGGCATCACCTCAGGCTACTTACATTGACAAAACTCTTGCCAAAAATTCAACATGAGAATTCTAAGAGAAGAATTATAAATTCTCAGATGTGGAATTCATCTTTCTAAGGAGTAACCAAAGACTCCTAAGAAGGAAGAATGCATAAGCAGTATATCTTATGCTTTGGCAAAGGTAGAAATCATGCATATCATGTTGGGCGTTAAACCAGACATCTGTCACGTAGTGGGAGTAGTGAGACGGTACTATTTTGAACCTAGAGGAATACTAGATTATTGTTAAACATGTACTCAAGTATCTTTGGAGAACGAGAGATTATATGCTGGTATATTCTAGTGGGAGTCTTGAAAAGTTGAGTTTTCACAAATTCAGTTATTTCAAGTGGATATTGACTAAAGAAAATCAACCTCGAGCTATGAGTTTTACTCAATTAGGATAGGAATAGAGGTGGATCTTGTAGACCCAGTTACTAAGAGTTTGCCTGAACTTGTGTTCAAGAGGCATGTTACTTCTTTGGGTCTTAGGAGGATTCCAGACTTGCATTAAGCAAGTGAGAGTTATTGGTTTCATTGTGCTCTTGGAGTAAGACGATGAAACAATGAAATCATTTTCTGAATTTCATAAATAAGGTTTTATTTATTTATTTTGCGCACTATTTACAAACATCAAGGTCCTGATCAAATTGTGGAGTAAATGATCATATGGATACGTTCATGGAAGACATGATCATAGGTTCTCACAATTGATGAATGTTTTCACAGCAGTCAAATAAAGTTGGGCACTTTATTTAGGCTGCAATATTTTATGAAATGGTTTTGTCCGAATCATTGTAAAATATTGGTGTGAATTAACATTCACATTGAAAGGATCAATGAGAGATTTGATTAAGGTTGTTTTTCTATCATAAGGTATCAAATCTCCAGTTAACTATAGTTATGTAATTTCTCTTAATCCTGAGTTTATTATAAATAGGTAATCAAATAGTTTTCATTCTTTGATTTACCGACGGGTGATGTTCGATCTATTGACGGTCAATAACTCGATATTTTGGGAGTGCGATTATTTGATTATCGGTATTTATGAGATAAACAACATGGAATTTGTAGGATATGTCCCCTTGATATGTTTCGGTACTTGGATATTAAAGACATTGGCCAGTGCATATAATCTATTAGAGAAACTATCATAGTCAAGGGAATAAATAATTGATTGAGTTACAGAAAACATGTCAATCAATTATAGACATTCTACAAAGGGGTGATGCATATTCGTGTTATAAGTGTTATTAATCTTGGAGTTCAAGTTCGGGCTTTTAGTGGAGTAGCACCGAATTAGATAATCATTCGTTGATTATTAAGAGCCTTGATTAATAACAGATGATAGATCCTCAGGCTAGCTCAAGAAAAGGGATGGAACAATTTCAGTTGACGACGACTAGTGGGATACATGGGACTTGGGTTTTGAGCTCAAGTTTGTACTCAAGAGCAAGTGGGAGATTGTTGGGTTTTGCTCTTTCGCTAAAACCCAATAGGGTCTAGTGTGTAAGAAGAGTCCAAGAAACCTAAAGCTCATTCTGCTTAGGGCTAGGATTTCTTGGAACCCATATATATTCTACAATTATAGTCATCAGCCTCACTAGTCTTCACTTGGTGGTTGCAGAGGCTGAGGTAAGGTCATCTCCCTGAAAGTGAGAGAGTGCCCACACACTTCCTGTTTCCCCTTAAGACATAGTCTGGAAGATCTACCACAGTCCAGCTTCAAGGAGGTTGTTCGTGCTGCGGCGTTGAGTTGAGCAGTTCGTGAAGAGGAATCATACAAGGGAAGATTCTACACGAGATCTGCGCACCAAGAGGTAATCGTGAAACGAGGATGATTCAATAAACATACCAATGTACTAGGTCCTAAACCGCTTACAATAATTCCTACAAGAAGAAGAAGAAGATGAGAGAAAGGACCGGAATTTCTTCTGCCTCCAGGTTATGTTTATTTTCTGGCTTTTCATAACCTGCTGTAACCTGAATAATGAACAGTGGGGACACTGTTCATTCGTAAGTTTGGGGTAGGGAGAAAAATGTTATTGGTGTTATTTTGAGTCAAAAATATTTTATTGCCTTGTTTCCTTTTATTTTGCGTTAGCGCATGCTTCTGCTGATTTTAGTGTAAGTTGTAAACATTACTTTGGGTGTTATTTTTGTTGCTTTAAGATGTATGTTAGGGAAATTTTTGAATTGATGAAACTGTGCTGTGAATATTATCTGATGTTTTTCTGAAATGATAAAAATTTGTTTTGGAATATTATCTGCTTGGCTGAACTGTGAATTGATTCACTGAGTGATGAACCAAGATGAAAACTTTTCTCTTGTGTGAAAAAGGAGAGAAACATGCTTTAATTTAAATTTGCCATGGAAGACAGTAGATAGGCCTGATTGAATGTCACTACGTATGCAACTTTTACTCTCTAAGAGGTTGAGGCATGATTTAGAGGTTACAAATTTCCAAAAGCTTTAATTGATAGTGGAGAGGACTTAGGACTAATGGAATTGAAAGAAGATGACCTTATGCCAACACAAGGGTGACCTCAATAATAACCCATTGTGATTATTAAAATTAGGCCCCTTAATAAATAAGTCTATATATATATATATATATATATATATATATATATATAAACAAGGGACAGGTTATATTTACAAACTTTTTTGTTTACAAACTACATTATGTTCTCTCAGGAGAACACTAATTTCACTTTGTTCTCCCAGGAGAACATAGTGTAATTTGTAAAAAAAATTTAAAAAAATTTGTAAACGGATCATTCCCATGTAAACAAACCAAAAAATGTAAAGGGCTCCGCTGTCTTGAAGGCTTCCTAGTAACCAGGGCCAGTCATGTTACCCATGATTGAGCCTTGATGTCAACAGTAGTCTGAAAGTTATAAGCATGCAAATGCACCTTAGCTTGTTATGCGGACTGAGTAACCGGGTGACTGCATCAATAAATAGGGTCATTCACGTAAAAAGGTCCGATTGACAGCTAAAAAAAAAGTACAAAATAATAATTGTGTCAGTAATAAAGGGGAAGCCATAAGATAAGAGCAATGGAGGTCTAATTGAGAGAACCCAGATTAAACTGAAAGGTAGTTTTCCTTCATTTCTTGGAGTCATGCAACTAAGTCTAATGAATAAAACTCAGTTCTATTAATTATTCGCCCTAATGGTATGGTTTTGGAGGAATGAGTAGACTACTATTGAATGTTGAGCTGAATTGAGAAATAAGTTGCCTAAGAAACTTTAAATTCTATTACTGTTTCACACGTCTTATTTTTATTAGAGCATGTTGAAGAACTATTGCTTGAGTGCTGAATTGACTGATTGTTGAAAGATAATTGCTTGGTTGATAATTTGAAGGCTTGAAATTTAACTCTGATGGATGTTGCATGTTTGAAAAATGAATCTAAAAAGTTTGCATGATTAAGAAACTTACTGATGTTGTTGTCTTTGTTTTGCTGGAGGACTAGCAAAATGTTATTGCATGAGTTGTAGCATTTTTTTCTGGATTTTTCATATTTCCCAACATTTATGAGGACTTTGGCCTGCTTTATATTGTCTCTTAAATGGGCATTTGTATTTGTAAATTTGATCTGAATATGATTAACAAGTTATTGGAAAGGCTCAACGTGAATACACATTGGTTGATGAGGACCAAAAGATTCAGATAAGGTGGAAGGTGGAGCATAGGTGCAGTTATTGTAAAGTTATTTTGAAGTTTTTGGGCAAAGGCAATGGACATTGAAGGTGCATTTTCTTTGGAATAGCTTGAGTTGAAAAAATGCAGCATATCGAAATGGAGCCTCATTTGCATATTCTGCTTCCTGTCCCAGCTCCTTTCATCATTCCTGGGTCACGCTTTCGTGAGCTCTATTACTGGGATTCCTACTAGGTAATTAGGTTTGTTTCTCTTTACTTTCTGTCTTGGTGCCTTTTTACCTTTCTAGATTGTAAGGCAAGAGGATTTGAATTTTTTGTGTGGGTTTGACATTCCTAGAATTAATTTCGCAGTGCGTGTAGAAGTTGCTTCTATTCCTAGTGGTTTTGGCTTTCTTTGTAATTAGAAGCTCACGGATTTGAGTACAGGAAACACTCTCTTTGCAAAAATGAAGGGAGTTGTTTTTATGACTAGAAGTATAATGTGGAATCAATGTCCAGTTACATGATTTAACTTTCTAAGTCATCATATTGTGTATTAGTGTTTTATCTCTGAACTTGAACACTTTTGTGTATTAATTCCTTGCCACAAGACAAGGAATCTTCTTCCAAGCTCTTAATGGCATCGGATGAACAACATTTTTACCATGAACTGGACTCTGCTGCTGAGTCAGGATGGGATTTCAGCACAAGATGGATGATGTACTATTTTTGGATCAACTAAATTTTTCAACAAAATAAAGTTGATGAATGTCAGGGATGGCAACTTATACTCCCAAGCTGGGCACCTAAAACACATGCTAATAAGAAAAACACACATCAACGCAGTTGTTACATGTTGCCTTGTTTGAGAAGTCAAAAAATACTTATTAATTGATGAAATCATGTCATTGCTGCAGAGATCCATCTGATTTCACAACATGGGCTACAACATCTGTGATACCTGTTGATTTAAATGCATTTCTACTTGGGGTATGTCTTGGAACAATGATTACAAGAAGTCCTGAATCATGGTCTTTAACCTGATCAATTCTATGGTTCCCATTGATTTAGATGGAACTTAATATTGCCTGCCTTCTTTGCAAAAGTTATTGGAGATAATAGCACTGCTGAACAATTCCAAGTGTCTGATGTTAGAAAGAAGGCAATAATAAAGTCTAATTTCTGGAATGAAGACATGAAACAATGGCTTGATTACTGGCTCACCAATAGAACATTTGAGGTATTACAGAGTGAAGTTTATGAATCTCCCACAATAGGAGTTGTCATATTCTTTTGCTGCTCTGCTCACTCTCTCTTTGATACTTTTAGGAAGCTCAAGTTTGTGAATCCCTACATCAAAACCAAAATGTATTTGCTTCCAATTTTATTCATTTGTGGATGGAGCCATTTCACTCAGTTATTCCATGTAAATTTTAGTAGCAGGAAATGTTATTTGCACGACCAATCGTTACAATCATTCTGGTATCAGTTTATGAGTCTGATTGTGGTTGTGTTCAATGTAGACTGGTTTTGGCTGGTCGAACGGAGTTGTGTTGGCATTTTTGGAGGAGTTTGGATGGCCTCGAGACTGGAATATACATTTGCTGATATGCTCTGGAAGTGAAAAGATATAGGCTTTAATATTATTGGAACGTTTCACATGATGTTGAGAGAATTTATGAAAGCTATAATTTATGGTGGTTGAAAAGAATTGGTTTGTTGATTGAGTTTTTGATCGGTTCTGAAAGAAAATGCTATCCAATTCAATGTAATGAATTTTCTTATAATATAAATGTATCAGTTTGGTTAAAATGTAAATTTGATATAATCCTAGCTAATTTGAATCGATTTGGTTTGGATTAATTTTTTTGTTTCACTAATTTCATCAAACTATAGAAATTTAATTATTTTTCCAAATATGTTAAATATATGTTCAAAGAATATATTAAATATGAAAGCTTATTTAAATTGTCATTAAGAATATATCTATTCAACTAAGAATAGTTTAAACTAAACATTGAAACTACAATCATATTTCGAACTAGGACATTGGTACAACTTTTTCAGGATCAAGAGCATAACATTATTACGGCTTCATCAAAAAGGTGCAAGCTAGTTAAAATGTATGTCTTGCAGAAGGAGCCTAGTACTAACTTAAAATTTGTCTTCAAGATATTGAAGTGGAAATGGAAGATTTTCTCAGTGTTTTTATTTTTATTTTTATTTTATTTAATTATTTCAGATTTAAAATTTAGAGTTGAGTCAATGTCGTTCGGTGAATACATTCAAAATTGGTAATGTATACCAAATTATAGCCAATCAGCCTGCAAGTCTGCCACTGTTGCATTCTATACCAACGAATGAACAAAAATAGAATAGTGATATAGATTTTTAGTAACTTAACTCCCATACTCATGACTCATTTTCTCGTGTTCGATATAAAAGAACACCATTCATAGCAGAATACATGGGTAAAATATTCCTTTGCCAATAACAACCACAGTTCCAATATTCAAAATCTGACAGATTGTCCCATTATAAATATCTCAATGCTGCCTTTTCAAGTTTTAAAACATTAATCTTCATCTGAACTGCTATCTTCAGAAGTCTTTCCAATGTCATCTGATACATTTTTATCCTGCAGGGAAACAAAACGATGAATGCAAGGTAGCCGAGAAGCATAACAGTAACTTACTACAACTTCAAAAGATACTTACTGGCATTTTGTCCCAATCTTTTAGTTTTGAATTTGTCAGCATATAATTATCTCTTAATGGAGCCCAGGCAGGCTGTTCATCTTCTACCTTGCCTGTGCTTGCATTGGCCTACATAACCAAAAACCAAGCAGTTTGATATTTAAGCAACAGATGGAAGCTACCTCATTAAAGATACATTCGTTACGGTTCATTGAAGGAAAATTAAAACTGTAATAGTGTAGCTAAACAAGGTAGCATTTATCTAAATTACCTTTCTGACCCCTCTAATGAAAAATTAGAAGGCAGTGTTTGAAAAACATTAAAAATCTAAAAAATAAAATGGAAGACCAAATAATAATAATAAAACATCAAATTAAATGCATTTAATATTAAACTATTTTAAAACTCGTAAACTAATAGTTTTAAAGAGAAAATATACAATTATGTATATAAATTTATGAAATAAAATTTATAAAATTTATAAAATTCAAAAAATATTTTTTTCCTTCCGGTTCATCAGAGTTTGTTACTTGCTAATTTGCAGTGGTTATGACCAATTTTTTTTATCAGAATATGGTTTTTGGGGCTGGTAACAATCAAATATGAGCTGGTTTGGACGGGTTAGATTGACAGGTCTGAATTGAGTACTCCAATGAAAAACTAGCACTAAAAGAGAATGCGCAGCAAGAAATCACCTTTGCAGAGGTGCCAACTGCTTGCAATGATGGTTTCCCTAATTCAGAAAAGAAGGCTTCTTTGGTCCGCTTTCTTATCTCTGGCAGTACACACACTAGATAGTTAGATTTGTGCACAAATTATCAACCCCGAATATGTTAGTACCCATAAAAATAAAACAGATAGGAGGTGAACAAAAGAATAAACTGAACAGAGAATTCAGGAATGTATGTACAGTATTACTATCACAAAATAGTTATTATGGATATTTTCTTCAAATTACAGGAAAAACAGAACAAGAAAATAGATAAAAAAAAAAAAAAACAAATGATGATAGCTCAGTTGGCGCATAGGAGCTCTGCGCAGGTGGTGGTAAAAATATGTGTTCGATCCTCCTCAGTACCACCTTTGGGAGAGGTTTAAAACCTTAATTATGGACCCGCCTCGGATCGGACTAGTCGCGAAGCGATGAACTGATTGGAATATTTCCAAAAAAAAAGAAAATAGAAAAAAAGTTACTCCAATTCCCCAGCTTTAAGAGAGGCCTATGCCCATCAAAACCAATTATTCCACATTTTCCCTACCTCTACTCACTCCTGCATTCCTTTTTTATCACTCCCTACCAGTTCTATTAGGATTCCCACAGTCTCTTTCTGCCCATGAAAAACTGACACTAAAAATGTATGTACTATATCGCTATCACAAAATAGTGATTATGGATATTTTCTTGAAAGTACAGGAAAAAGAGAATAAGAAAACAGATAAAAAATGACTCAATCAAGAGATTCAATCCCCAGCTTCAAGAGAGGCCTATGCCCATTCAAAAAACCCTATTCCACATTTTTCCTACCACTCCTCACACCTGCATTCCTCTTTTATCACTCCCCACCAGTTCTGTAGCATTCTCATGAATCAGATTCATTATTTCCTCCTTGGACCACAGCTAACTCCCCTACTGGCCCATTATCTATTACCCAAATGCCCTATTCTTTGCTTCTAGAATTAACATGGGACATGGGCCTAACAGAATAAATAAACATTGTTTTCGTAATGAGTAAACTAACTGAAAACAATAAGTTTGAAATTGGCAATTATCATATTCATTTTCACCAATCTAAACTGTAAGGAAGAAAGTAGGAACTATATGACAGTTCCAGGCACAGTCTCAACTCTCAACTGTACATATTTATTGATGTAAACAGTAAATTAGACCCCAGAACTGCAATAGAATGATAGTTAGCTTAAAACAATAAAAATCAGCTTGTTTAGACTTAGATATGAACCAGATATTTGTAACATAAACTGTTATCAAGTAAAATACATGCCAAGAACATTGTCATATGCAATTTGGAAACATAACAGATATCATTGTAGTCCCAAAATGAATCATGTCAAGTGACCAGGAATAACAAAAAGTACACAAGATCGCAAAGGTTTGTCGGTTTTAGCCCAATCTTGCAGTTTTATGCACATTTATCACCATTGTTGGATGCTATGGTACCATAATTGAGTGAGGAGGATAAGAAGCCACTGAAAGATAGTCCCATTTCTGATGGGATTTTGCCACTTTGAGTGTGGCCTGTTACGGTATACTTTTGTGAAAATTCTATAAATTAGAAAACTGGGAATATTATCAGTCTGTAATGGTTCCTACACTAATGAAAATATTAAAGCAAATTAAGAATTAGCACATGAAATCATGGTTCATGTTAACTGATTATTACATTAAGCATGATTTCATGATTGAGACTTTGGCATGATACTCATCATACAAAAGACAATAACAACTGAGTTCATTTGACTATAAAGAAAAAAAGAAAAATTGCAGATTTGGTATGGAAGTGTCAATTTTCCCACTAGATAATATAAACTTCAACAATTATTCCCCAGAATGAGATTTATTTCTCTTCTTATGATTCAGTTATGCTGCAAATGTACTAGAAATGCTGACATGGATTTATCTTTCTCATGGCTCACTTTTCGTTGTTACAGAAAAAAGAGCTAACCTTTTGCATCCTTAGTCCTTGAGGAGTCCAACCCTCTCTGAGCAGTTTGTGCCTTGTTGACCTGCAGCAGATTTGAACAAAATCTTTGGTTGAATAATAATAAAGATACAAAGCGTCAATGAAACAGACGTAGAAAATCCAGGAAGGAAACCAAAATTAGGCTAAAACGTAAGTACAAACTTACAGCATTGAACAACTTGACCACTGAAAGTAATCCAAAGTGATGCATGATCAAAACAATAGTCCAAATCAGTATGAGGAAAATGCAAGTCACCAAAACGAATAAAGAAGCTATAGACCTCTATTTAAAAAAGAAAAAGAAAAATCAACTCATGTACCTCCTTTTGTAGCAACACTTATTAGAAACTTTTCATGTGTGTCCACATAAGTAGCAGGTTTGACATGACCCTTTTCTGCTAACTGTAACAAGCAATATAAACACTAGTCAGACTGTCTCCCAGGTAGTAAAAGCTTTGGGTGACGAATACTGAAGATACATATAAATCATCAACACTAATGGGATAACATTAAGATCACGGTCAACTCGAAATTCAAAATTACCATCTGCTTTTCCTTTTTTGCCTCTCCCTTGATCTTTCGTTCCACCTCCTCTTCTGCAAGCTTCTCTACAACAAGTTTCTTGTGCCCTGACAATACTGGACCCTACAGATTTATCCAAGTCTTAATAAAAAAAATCACTTTTTTAATGCTCCACATTGTATGATCGCCTAACTTACCAATGTGTCATCAGAAACACTCTTCTTTATAATATTCCTGAAGGCAATCTTGAATGCTCTACAACCTTCAGCGAATTTCGTAATTCCTGGCTGAATTTCACCATCATCTTCTCCTTCATCCTCGGAGAATTGATTATTCATATCAGCAGCATCCTTATTCCGCGGTTTTTGTCCTCCGGCCACTGCTTCATCTTCAGAAGGCTCTTCACTTTCTATGTCATCCCCCTCATTGTTCTTATTCCCCATAGACCCATCAACTTCATCATCGTCTTCATCATCAGAATTATACTCTCGTGCTCGCTTCCGGAAAAGTTTCTTCATTTTTTTGTCTATTTTAACTTTCTTCTGTCCATGTGGTGGTGCCATCACTTTTGGTTTCTTACTTGACTTTTTACGACCTTGATTTTTAGCAAAGTTCCTCTTTCTTGGACCTCTTCCAGGTTCTACCAATTGCATTTCTTCAGCCATGAACTGTTTTATGATTCAACCTATATGTCATAAGTGAAGACAAGTGCATATTTAGAATCAAACATATGTGCCCGATTGCTTCAAATTAAATTTTATGCTACAAAAAATCCAATACCTACTTTTTCGAACGTTTTACAAATTTCAGAAGTGTTAAAGAACTTACCTTCTTCCCGTAACAGAGCACCACCGTCGAATGCTCAGAGTCACTACTGTCGCCGCGCAAACACCGAGACACCGAACCACCTTGACACCGCGAAGTATCCCAGCTGAGCCGTCGTTTTCCCCTCTCACCGATGTGCCACTGTCACAAGCATTCCTGTCGTCGCGATTTTTTTTTTAAAATTTGTGGCTTTGTCTTTCTTCGAATTTCAAGGGGTTGGCTAGAAAATAGGGTTTCAATTGGGTTTAGGGTTTAGGTCTTTTTACCAACGTAGATGAATATTTTTTAAAATAAAAAGGAGAGATTTTTTTTTTTTTTTAAATATAGGGTTTAGGCTTTCAACGAGCAAGTTAGCTAGCTGCACCATAAAATAACTGAGAAAACAAAATTACAATTTTGTATTTTGGGTATAATTTAAGCTATATTTATTCAATTGATGTGATTTTTATCTCGTTGAAAACATTAAAAAAAGAAATTTATAACTTCTATGAATAACACGAGATTCAAATCCATTATCTTAAATACTAAAAATTGTATGGAAGATAGCTTTAGAGTGATTTTCACTAAATGATTACTTCTTATTTATCACTTTAATTCCTTTTAGTTTAACTATTGCTTCAATTTAACAATTTAAACCTGAAACTAATATATTTTTAAGCTAGTATCGTGTTCTATCATAAAAACTCAAGAATCTTTTGTATTTGACAATATATATTGTATTCTTGACTAATTACAATAATATTTATCTTTTTTTTTGCCACTTAACAACCATTAATTTAGATATCATCCAATGGTGCAAAAATGGTAGAAAAGATAGTAAAACTAAATTGGTAGGGAATATAAGTTGATCCGATAAATAATTAATGAAAAAAAGTGTATTTTGTCGACTAAAATCATAATATTCAAACAAATCAATAATATTATGTCAAATGATAGCCTCGTAATATAATGCACACACATACAAAGAAAGGTATTTTAAAAAAAAAATTATTTTTTTAGGATATGAAAAAATTACAACCTAAAAATAACAATTGGTGGAAAAAGTAAAGAAAACAGAAAAAGAGAAATACACATGTTAAATAGGATAGAAAGAACAATGAAAGTATTTATCATAAACTGCGTTACAATGCCCCATATCATAAAAACGTAAAACTGAAAATTGAAGACTTTGTTATAAATAATATTGTAGATGTCTATAACTCCCAAAGAAACAATGTGTAACTTTTGTAACTTCTAATATGTAATTAGGAGAATTCAATATTATCATTTATGTTATTGTAACTCGTTATAGTAGAAGGTCTATAATAGAGACCACATATAGCTCTTGTATAAAGTGTATGAGAATACAGTAGAAAAGTTGATTTATGCTCTTTTCTTTTCTCTGTTTCTATCTTTATAATTCTTCAAGTTTTCTATTATTTCATAACACTTTATTAGCACGAGCTCTACCTATCAACTGAAAAGACATTTAATTGGCCAATACCCACCAACCAACCCTGAAACTTGAACAAGCTACTCCCACTCTGTTTGATTACTGTTTTTAAAAAATAGTTTTTCAATTTTCAGAACAAAAAAACTTGTTTGGTAAGATCTGTTTTGTAAAAAAAAAATTAAAAACTGTAACTAATCTTTTGTTTTTAGAATCAAAATTAGAGAACATGTCTGAATTGTTTTTGTTTTCTGTTTTGGTTTTCAACTTTCAAAACAAAAAAACACAGAAAACAATTGTTTCCGTAATTATTTATTTATTTATTTTGTTTCTCCGATTTTTTATTTTCTTTTTCAACAAACTTGAATCGTAGGTGACTAACCATGTCTTTCTTTGACACATTTGCCATCGACAACCACCATTTTGCCACTGCTAAAGCTGCTAACGACACCTACTTTGGCTATGGCGGCTACTTCTGTTTCCTTGGCAAAGATGCCCTCGTCGATCACTACGGGTTCAGCGATCCAAATTCGAGCTACAGCTTTGGACAACCTCGAGTTGTGACTTTATGGAATATTTGCAATACGATGAACGGGTCAGAAGAGGTATTCTTCCATTCAAAGGTTCGATTTGTCTCTTTATTAGTTTTTCCATTTTGTGTGCATCTGGATTCTTGAGTTTTTGTCATAATGGTGAGTTAAGAAAGCAAAAATCGATAGTAGCAGAGGAAACCAATGCTCTTGCCGGTGTTAAAAATGAGAGAAATAATCATGGGTTGTCACCAAAATTCAAGCTTTACGTAATTGCTTTATCTGATTTTGATTAATATTGTAAAGTTTGGCGCGTTGTGATTATTCTTAATTCATGGTTGGTTACTGTGACAATCTCTTCAAACAAGGTTTTTTTTTGTATACACTTCGAAGAAGAAGTTAACCATTTCTTTATGGGAAAACTATTCTTCTATCACGTAACTTTTTTTTCTATACACCTTTCGATAATTGTATTACTTTTTTTTTTCATGTGGTAGAGCACACAAATTTATCTCTATGACATGAGATAACTTATCTTCTTTAATATGAGATTAATAAAATCCTTACTTTATATGTCCATTTCTTCCTCACCACATCACTGTTGTCCTTATAGTCAAAGCTGATTTGATTTGACATTGAAATTGATTTTGTCTTGAAAATTGATTTGATTTTGTTCAGTGATGATTGAGCCTGCAAATTTGGTTAAATTATTGTTAGTTATTGTTTTTGACTATTGGACTTTAAAGTTTGTAGATTTAGTTTTCAAATTCCAAAATTTCTTCGTTTCAAGATTGCAATATTTAAAAGACTTTTGAAATTTAATATAATATTATATTTATCTACACACAACCCACAAAGTTCCATATTCATTTCAAGATTGCAATATTTAAAAGACTTTCGAAATTTAATATAATATTATATTTATCTACACACAACCCACAAAGTTCCATACAACTTTCTTGCCGTATAACTTTAGCTATGATTCTTTCATTCTTTTGGATTCTTTTCTTGGCTAATTATATTGTGGGACCCATGCAAATTCTATTTAGTAACTTTGTCTTTAAAAACTAGAATTGTCAGGAACTACAAGGAAAAATGAAATTGCGTTTTTGCAATATATCATTATGGGTTTTATTATTCTCCTTCAACATAAGATAGATATCTTATGTTGTAGAGATAAAATGATTGGGTCCCACCATTACAAGAAAAAAAAAGATAAGGTACGAAAATCGAAGTGAAAGAGTAGGAGAGAAGTAATCTTATGAAAAAGAGTAATATTTTCCTGTCATTATTGAATAGAAAAGCACAAAAGCATAATACGAACTTCTTATCCTACATCTAATATTAATTATTTATAGTGGAGATTTTTTTTATATAATATGTTTATTTGTTTGATATAATTTCTTATGTAAAATGATTCAGCCTTAATTTATTATAGTTGTTTTGATATTTGTCCAACAATAAGGTCAAGTTTTTGATTTGATCCAGCTGTAATTTATTTTACCTTTTTACATTGCTATTAATTTTATCAAACTAATATTATTAAAAAAATCTCCACTATAAATAATTAATATTAGATGTAGGATAAGAAGTTTATTTGTTTGATATAATATCTTATGTAAAATGATTCAGCCTTAATTTATTTATAGTTGTTTTGATATTTATCCAAAAATAAGGTTGATCGAGCTATAATTTATTTTACCTTTTTATATTGTTATTAATTTTATGTTAAAATACAGTTATAAACCATTTGCCATCAACCAAATTTAATTTTTGAAATGAATGAGAAACCGTTGGAGCAATTAATGCATTCAAATGAAAAATTTATGAGTTTAACTGTTTTATTTTGTGTGTCATACATTTTATTTCCATTCTTCTAATTGAATGCAAATAAAGATAATGATGATGTGCAAATAAATGAATACTTTTATTTAAAATTTATCGTTAATTAAATAACGTTACAATTTTTTCATGGTTAAATGCTATTCAATAATTTAATGCATAAATTTGTGAGTTGGCACGGTTATGCGCATATATATATATATATATATATATATATATATATATATATATATATATATATATTAAATTAGGTAATAATGATTATTGTAACTAAACATTATAATTGTGATTGAATAAACAAAATACATGTAATGAATTATTATGGTTCTTTAAAGCATGACGTTGATTATAGTATGAATTATTTCTGTTTTGAATCATTATGAATATTCATATTTATTATATTGTTTTTCCATATCTGATTGACACATGCACCTATTCTTGTATTGCCTAATTTTTCTAAATCTTTTGAGATTGAATGTGATGCATCTAATGTGGGGATAGGGGCTGTTTTGATGCAAGAGGGGTATCCCATTGCCTATTTTAGTGAAAAACTGAATGGGGCTGCTCTTAATTATTCCACATATGATAAGGAATTGTATGCATTGGTAAGGGCATTGCAAACATGGCAACACTATCTCTTGCCCAAAGAGTTTGTCATCAACAGTGACCATGAGTCCTTAAAGTACTTAAAAGGACAAGGCAAGCTTAACAAAAGGCATGCCAAATGGGTAGAGTTCTTGGAGCAGTTTCCCTATGTGATCAAGCACAAGAAAGGTAAGTCTAATGTAGTTGCAGATGCACTTTCAAGAAGGTATAGACTTTGCACAAATCTATAAAACTTGTGTGGATGCTGCTCAAAATGAATTTTTTAGGCATAATGATTACTTGTTTAAAGAAAAGAGATTGTGTGTTCCTAAAGGTTCCATTAGGGAATTACTTGTGAAAGAGGCACATGCGGGGGGATTAATGGGACATTTTGGAATCCAAAAGACTCTAGACATGCTGCATGAACATTTTTATTGGCCACACATGAAACGTTATGTACATAAATTGTGTGAAAGATGCATTGTATGTAAGCAGTCTAAGTCTAAATTATTGCCTCATGGGTTGTATACTCCTTTACCTATTCCAGATTGCCCTTGGATTGATATTTCTATGGATTTTGTGTTAGGACTACCTCGGTCTAAAAATGGTAAAGATTCTGTTTTTGTTGTGGTGGACAGGTTTTCTAAGATGGCACATTTCATTCCGTGCAAAAAGGTTGATGATGCAATCCATATTGCTGATTTGTTCTTCAAGGAAGTGGTAAGACTCCATGGGCTTCCAAGAAGCATTGTCTCTGATCGTGATACTAAATTCTTAAGCCATTTTTGGAGGACATTATGGAGTAAGTTGGGGACTAAACTTCTCTTTTCTACTACTTGTCATCCACAAACTGATGGCCAAACTGAGGTAGTGAATAGAACTCTTTCTTCTCTTTTGAGGGCTGTAATTAAAAAGAACATCAAGTCATGGGAACAATGTTTGCCCCACGTTGAGTTTGCATATAACCGGGCAGTTCATAGTGCTACTCATTATTCTCCTTTTGAAATTTTTTATGGCTTTAACCCTCTCACTCCTCTTGATTTGCTACCTTTGCCTAACAACTCTATTTTTCAGCATAAAGATGGTAAGAGTAAGGCTGAATATGTGCGAAAACTACATGAAAGGGTAAAAGCAAACATTGAGAAAAGGGTAGAGAGCTATGCTAAGCAAGCAAATAAAGGAAGGAAGAAGGTAATTTTTGAACCAGGTGATTGGGTTTGGGTTCATTTGCAAAAAGAGAGGTTCCCTTCCCAAAGGAAATCTAAACTTCAACCAAGAGGAGATGGCCCTTTCCAAGTGCTGTCCAAAATTAATGATAATGCCTACAAAATAGACCTTCCTGGTGAGTATGGTGTAAGTGCTACTTTTAATGTGGCTGATTTGTCCCTTTTTGATGCAGGAGACGAGGATTACAATTTGAGGACAAATTCTTCTAAAGAAAGAGGGAATGATGAGGACATAGGAGGTGGCAGGACCAAGACAACAAACTTGGAGGACATACAAGGTCTTGGAGGCCCAATGACAAGAGCAAAAGCTAAAAAAGGCTAAAGAGGCTCTAAATCTCTTGGTGACCACTTTACTTGAGACAAGCCCAAGTCTAAAGGAAGAAGAGCCCAAAATGATACACTTAATTCAAATTGAAGACCTTAAAGAATAAGCCTCAACGGATATGCATGAAGGCTTTATTTTACTTGGCCCAAATTCTGCACTTAATTTTATTTTCTTATATTTAGTTAAACTTTTTGTAATAAGGCTTATTGGGCTGGATTATTGGGCTGTCTATTTTCTTTTATGTGTAAGCACTTTTAGGTTAAACTCAATATGGTTGTTGCCCACTATATAAGTGAACACCATGGCTTTTGAAGACAGATTTGGAATATCAAGTTAACCGATTTTGGTGAGACTAGTTCTCTTGGGTTCTTTTGAGAATCTCTGAACTTATCAAGGGCATCAATCCTTGTGGCGTTCTTGGGCTAATCAATTCTTTGGAATTGTGGCGCCTACCTATAATCCTTAAACTCCAATTTCGTTCTATATTATCTTGGATTCATATCTACCGAATTCCTTATCCTTTTTCGGTGATTCTTGTGCCAAAATCGTGATTCTGGAAGCCATCTTTCACCTCATTTTGGAATCACCCAAATCCGAGGTCCGTAGCGTGAGATTAGTTCTATTTTTAACAGTATGTTTTGGAGTTATAATTTTCCATTCCTAGTAGATCTATTCCTCCAATCCTATTGGGGGATCATATTGTTCAAAAGCGCTTGAAGCAAATGCCATGATGGCTACGAGCACAAGTCTAAAGAAAGAAGAGCCCAAAATGATACACTTAATTCAAATTGAAGACCTTGAAGAATAAGCCTCAACGGATATGCATGAAGGCTTTATTTTACTTGGCCCAAATTCTGCACTTAATTTTATTTTCTTATATTTAGTTAAACTTTTTGTAATAAGGCTTATTGGGCTGGATTATTGGGCTGTCTATTTTCTTTTATGTGTAAGCACTTTTAGGTTAAACTCAATATGGTTGTTGTCCACTATATAAGTGAACACCATGGCTTTTGAAGACAGATTTGGAATATCAAGTTAACCGATTTTGGTGAGACTAGTTCTCTTGGGTTCTTTTGAGAATCTCTGAACTTATCAAGGGCATCAATCCTTGTGGCGTTCTTGGGCTAATCAATTCTTTGGAATTGTGGCGCCTACCTATAATCCTTAAACTCCAATTTCGTTCTATATTATCTTGGATTCATATCTCCCGAATTCCTTATCCTTTTTCGGTGATTCTTGTGCCAAAATCGTGATTCTGGAAGCCATCTTTCACCTCGTTTTGGAATCACCCAAAACCGAGGTCCGTAGCGTGAGATTAGTTCTATTTTTAACAGTACGTTTTGGAGTTATAATTTTCCATTCCTAGTAGATCCATTCCTCTAATCCTATTGGGGGATCATATTGTTCAAAAGCGCTTGAAGCAAATGCCATGATGGCTACGAGCACAAGTAATGCTATAACCCTTGAAGGGATGATAGAAAATCCTACATTGAGTCTAATCATGGTCAAATCATTTGCCTATGACTTTAATGCCTCAATATGTTATGCATGTAATTACACATATTGATATGGAGGAAGCAAATTTTAATACAATACTTGGCAATATAAAGCTCTAAAAGAGCTAATTTGTGATTATCAAGGGAAACCAATTGGCTATAAACGATATCACATTTAGACCACAAATGGTGATAAAATTGACTATTTTTATAAATATTGCAGGTAAGAAATGTGTATAAAAAGGAAAATTACCTGTTTTTCTTCTTATATATACTACACTAAAATAAGCATGATAGAAAAATGCCTTGGTAAATCAAAAGGATATTGATTATAATGACTTTATTATTTGGCATGACCGGTTGGATCATCCCAGATCAAATATGATGCGAAATATTATTGAAAATTCATATGATCATGCATTGAAGAACCAGAAGTTTCTTCAATTTATTGAATTTTCTTGTATGCTAGTTCTCAAGAGAAATTATCACCAGCTAAAGTTGAGATTCAATCTCTTGCATTTTTAAAAATGCATATAAGGTGAAATATATAGGTCTATTCACCCATCATGTGGACCTTTCAAATATTATGAATTTAGTAGATGCATTTACAAAATGGCCGCATGTTTATTCATCTTGACATTTGTGAGATTGTTTCCTCAAATGATAGTATTAAGAGCACAATAAAGACAACTCATCTTCATAATGCTGGTGAATTTATATATTAGCAGAATTATTTATTAAATGTATCCGATTGATGGTTAGAACATTGCATGTGAGAACAAAGCTCCCTATTTTTGGATGGGGATATGCCATATTTTATTCTGCAGTCAATAAGTTATCATCTCCCAATTACATTGGCTTATGGTCAGGAGCCAAGTGATTTTTTGATGTGCGATTTATATACTAATTACTCCACCACAACGCATAAAGATGAATCCCTAAATATAGTTCGGAATATATGTTGGATATGAATCTCATTATATCTTGAAATAATGACTAGAGATTTAGTTAATTAAATAATGGTTTACTGTTATCAATATTTCCAACATAAGGAGAGAGAATAAACAATTGGAAAAATATTAATTAAAATGCATTATCATTATCTCATATAGATCCTCGCACAAAACAAATATGAGAAAATGATATTATATATTGACTGCCTGATGGTTTAACTGACCAATTAGTCTAATATTTCAACTGTAAATTGTAACGTCCGGCCACTTGCAAGCATCAACGACTATTCCCACACACTAACACGAGACTTTTCAGCGTGCTTTGTCCTCACTCGCACACTTCTCGGGAAAACTTCCCAGGAGGTCACCCATCCCTGAATTGCTCTAAGTCAAGCACGCTTAACTGTGGAGTTCTTTCGATCCAGCCTACCGAAAAGTAGATGCATCTTGTTAGTATAGGTAGTACCAGTTAATTCTTATAAGTTATCCTCAGCTGTGCTGTCCTATACCAGCACAATCTCTGGAATCCCTCTCTTTCCGATGTTATTCGATTCATTCATGTACCCCGCCGCTGAAAGCTTGCCAGGAGTCGCTCCTTGTCCGTACTCTTGCGCACCGGCAATCACTCCCCGCCCTCGTCAGCGCCTGAGATGTTACATAAATGCTCCAATTCATATTGTACATAGAAAAATGATCGGTTCTAAGGATAAAAAAATCCTAAAAAAAGGGAGGAAAGGGGCAAATGATTAAGATGGTCATAATATGGAGACAATTCTTAATTCTAAAGACATAACTTTCAGTAAACCTCGAGGAGGTTCAGGACTTCAGGTACCTAAAAATAAATGAAAATGAAGATATCTCTATTGGTTATGTCATTACAGTAAAAGTTGAAACCGTAAAGATATAGTTGTCAACAATATTTTTGCATAAAATGAAGTGATGAAATAAGACAAGGATGTTAAAGATAAATTTGTTGATGATGATTGGCCAAAAATATAAAGACGCAATTCAAATTCAAAGTTTTTGGATCTATAATCCAAACATATGAAGTCGTAAGATATAAAACATGACTTGTAGCATAATGATTTTCACGAAAGCCTGACATTTATTATATGAAAATATCTTTTCTTGTGATGGATGAAATCACCTTCAGATATCTTATTAATCAGGCAGTATATGAAAAATTGGCATGCGTCTATTCAATCAATAATGAAATTTATATGAAAATCGTAGAAGGATTTAAAACTCTTAAAGCATATAAAAATTCTTGGGAAATTTGTTGAATAAAGCTTCAAATATCATTAAATGGATTAAATAAATAAAGGCACATGTGGTATAATTGCCTTGATAAAATATTTATCAGTTGATTTATAATTTAAAGAGCTTGTACATGGATAAAGCATCCATTCCACCCTCCATGAAAAATAATTTCCTAATCTTAAAATGCTATTATGGCATAATATATAGCATGATACAGGAAATTATTTATATAGCTCAATTAAGAGGGAGATATTTTGATAATATATACTTATATGCTAACTACAATTCAGAGGGAGAGTTATAAGAAATACACTCTTTTTAATGAGCCATTCTATTAGCATATAATTAAGGGTGAACATCCAAAAGGGAGCTATGAAAATATTAATAAAATAGATGTTCAACTTTCTAACCCCACATCTTCTCCCTTTATATCCTCACATTTTTTTCTTTCTTGTTTGTGAGTCTTTTAGCAGGATCTAACTCTTCTCCAACACGAAGATACTAGAATAATAATAATGTAGGTTATTTATCTGAATCATACAAAGGCATATCCCAAACAAAATTTTGATTAGTGGAAGCACAATTATTTCATAGAGTTAAACAAATTTGCTCAAGAGATAATTTGGCAGACATCGCTTAACTCAAGTTTTGAGAAGCTGATATATAAGGCTCAGAGACATTAAATGATGTTATCATCAGGGGGAGTAAAATATGTGCTGCACTCTTTTTTTCCTTCACTAAGGTTTTATCCCATGGGGTTTTACTGGTAAAATTTCTAACGAGGTGGCTTGCAATACATATTATTAGAAATATATACTCTTTTTCCTTCTCTGGGATTTTTTCCATAGAGTTTTTTCCTAGTAAGGTTTTAACGAGGTACATTATCTTAATGGACAAGGGAGTGTTATAAATAATATTGTGGATGTCCATAACTCCCAAAGAAACAATGTGTAATCTTTGTAACTTCTAACATGTAATTAGGAGAATTCACTACTATCATTTATGTTATTGTAACTCATTATAGTAGAAGGTCTATAATAGAGACCACATATAGATCTTGTATAAAGTGTATGAGAATACAATGGAAAAATTCATCTCTACTCTTTTCTTTCCTTTGTTTCTATCTCTATAATTCTTCCGGTTTTCTATTATTTCACAACAGATTTCACAATTTAGAAATTTTGCTGTCAAAACAGATGATGCAATAAAAATAAGGGACTCGATATAAAGAATATAACTTGTCTTATTCTTTCAGACAAGAAATAAATAACATTTACAAAACTTAAAAATGTCATTAACCAAAACATAAAAAAAATTGAAATTAACATATAGAGTAGAATAAGTTAGATTTTAGAGAGTCGAGCAATTAGTGAATTACTTTAAGGATCCAATTAATTTGTGGGTTAAAATTAATTTTTTATTGAATATTTTTTTTGTTGAATTGACTTTTAGAGTAGTTCTTTTCTTATGAAAAAATAAATAGGATTAAAAAGATATGTGTAACGATCCAAAATTTATCCAAAAATAAAAGATAAGGAGTTACCATCAATTTTATTTAAATTAAAAAAAATTGAAAAATCCTTTTTAATTTTTCAAATTGGTCTTTAAAATTTTAGGTCAAGGTTTGGAATATGCATAAGGAATGGTAAAAACTTAATCGCATTGCATCCTTGACACATCCATTTAAAAAAAGGTTACCTATAGTCAACTATGCAAATTATAAATAATTTTTAAAAATATTTGCTTTAGCCCTTAAACGATAAATATGATTATTTAGGAAGAAGGACAACTAAATTATTAAACTTTGTTTTAGCTTAATGAAAATAGTTCCGCTCCGACGTATCCCCTGATCATAGCAAGAAACTCAAAGATAGGTCATCCTAAAAAAAGACATGTTGGTTTGTTAATTTAAATATGTTTTAAATGATAATTTTAGTTTATAAGATTGATTAAATTTGGCTATTTTGAATTCAAGTTGTGGAAACTAAAATGACTCTATTGGAAGGAGTTAGCAAGTCATCACGACTAAGCCACTCATTTAATAAAGATAATTTTAACATTTGTATAATTTTTACTTTAAAGTTTATGATGGATTCAAATAAGCTCCAGATAATCAAATTATCACAGCTAAAATGATCCTTATTAAAATACGCGAGATTAATAAGCATCACGACTAAATCACCCCTATAAAATAATTTTAACGTTATTATTTTTATCACTACAAAATTTAGAATAGATTTAAATAAGTTTTAGACTATCATGGCGTCAGGCTAAGTCACCCCATTTTAATTGATAAAAATTAATTTTCCATTTTTTTTTTGATAAACAATTTTCCATCTTTTATTTCAAAGAAATAACCCAATATCTGCAATTAAAAATACTAACATTTGTTTTTTTTTTAAATCAATAGCATGATAAAACAGATACCCAAACATTTGTCTATGACCATTATTTCATTTAGTTCTCAATTTTCGGTTGATATCATATTTGTCACTATTAAATTTTATTTGTGTTACAATTTATTACCTTTAATGTCTAATATTTCATCGATCTTTTATGAATTTTTTTTGAATAAGATCCTAAAATGAGGCTCAATAAAAAATGAAAAATTCTATCAACTAGCCTTAAAGAGCATTTATGAAAAATCCAACCTAAACATAAATCCAACAAGAAAGGAAATAATCATCCTTGAAGAATATTCACATGAAATTTTAATCCTTGTATCAAACCCCACAGAGAAAGAAAACTCATTCAGGAAAAAATTTAATCAGTAGCAAAGACATTAAATGCTCATAGGACCCTATAGTATTTTAGGCAGGAGCAAAAATATTTTACATGCGTATCCAAAATCATCTTCTTTCTTAGCAATCAATTCAGGAAACAATCAATTATAAATAAATCCATGACATTTGGCAGGTTCTCAATGCAAATAAAAATTACTTATTAATTACCGTTACAAAAAACTATTTTTGAAAAGAAACTTTATAAATGTGTGATCAAACGTTTTAGATTATTTAACTAGTTGATGGGTTAGCCGAAAATCCAGGGGGGGGAATAAAAGTATAATAAAATGAAACATTCATTTCTATAAACAAGTTGACCTTTAATCTGGTGCACAAAGAATATTGATTCAAACAATATTTCAACAAGCTATATTTGACTTGTAGTTCAATTAGTTGTTTAAAAAGGTGCTTTTCTGTTAATATTGTTGACTCACTGACGAAGAGTAGGCAAGTGTCTTAGGTTTTGAGCTGTAGACATATGGGTGAATTCAGAATCTTATTAAGCAATGTGGACTAATTAGGTTATTAAACCTTGTTAAGTTTTAGGTACAGATATGGTCTACACCATAAAACCACATAAAACTTGTTCTTAATTGAATTCAATAATTAATTTTGCACAAATATATGGGGGCTAATTGTGGGTTATACATGTATCGTTGATGACAATTCCTACATAAAGTCAATTGTTCTGGTTACTGATTGACAATTACTATAATATTGTTCTAGCATTTTGGTGTTAGTTATAATATTGGGAAAATCAATCCCAATCTACTTTTGATACTTCAATTCTCTATTCTTGAGTGCACTCTTATTTTACTCTTACCATAGTTTAGTAATTAGTTAGTAGTTAGCCTTTGTTTGATCATAGTATTTTAAATCATAAAATATTACTTGTAATGCTTCACATTGATCTAAACCTTATAGTTTTTCCGGAAGAACAATATCTAAACTCATAAATCCTATATTACTTGTTGACAACGTGCACTTGTGTAAATGTGACATGTGTTATTATTATAAGAGTTATAAAATTGCACAACATATATATAGGTGAAGATTTGGGGTGTAAGTAGACCGGACCGACATACAGGGGCCTACAGCCTAGTCTATATTAGGCTAGGTTCGGCCTATTACATAAAGTTAAATATAATAGACATGAGCTTTTAGGGTGTGCATGGCAACCATTCTGTTTCCTGGCACTGTCTATGAAAAGAAACAATTCTTTTCTATTTTTGTGCCTTGGAACAGTTTCTGAGAAAAAAATGTGTTTGATAACATGTTCTATTTTTATTTCGAGAATGAGAATTGTGTTTGATAACATAATAAATAATATAATAAAATATAATTCCTATTAAGCATAAATTTTGTTCATATTACACTTTCTTTTCCAAATGGTGTGGTGGTGGCGGCGAAAGTGGCGGCATGGTGGTAGTAATAGTGGCGGTGGCGGTAGTGGTGGTGGTGGAGACAGCAGTAGCTGCGACAATAATTGGGGTAGTTGGTGGCGGTGGTAATGGTGGCGATTGTTAGGAATGTGGCTTCCATACTGAAGAGGGGGGTGAATTGAGTATTACAAGATTTTCGCAAAAACCCCTTCTAGTTTCGAAATAATCATTTCAAGCAAACTTTGATATGTAGAAAGTTAATCAATATATTCAGACAATCCATAATATATAATATATCACAATTAAAAAACTTATACTAGCACATACAAGATATCAGAGAAGCAATTAAAGTGCTAAAAATAAAGAGTTTAGAGTTTAGAGAATTGCAAACACAATATATCCTGGTTCGGTCACTACCACTTATGACCTACGTCCAGACTGAAGCCGCTCAATCAACTCTTTCACTAATGGTCAAGCTTCACGGGTGTTTGACAAACCTTTACAATCTTCCAAGACTTCAGGTTCTTTGATACCTTACAATCTCCAAGTTTACGGGTACTTGGTAACCTTACAATTCACTTCAAATTTACTTAGGTATTTGGCCACCTCTCAAACAATAGGTCTCACAACCCTTTCAACTCAAGAATACAAGGAGAGAAATATTTAGAAATGAATATACACTCTCAAAGTGTGGATACACAACTTGAAGCACTATGGGTATAGGAATTTTCAAGATATGAGTTCAAATATGTTTGATCTTTGAAAGATATGAAAGAATATGCAAGTGATAGTGTAGAAGCTCTCAAAGTATGCTTAATATGTGTAGGAATGATGCCCCGATGTTTTTGAGTCATTGGGAATACATATATAATGTTTTCATTAAAAACGAGCTGTTTATAGCCGTTGGAAAACTAGCCGTTTATAGCCGTTGGGAAACTAGCCGTTTATAGCCATTGGGAAACTAGTCGTTTATAGTCGTTGGAAAACTAGCCATTTATAGCCGTTGGGATCTCATTTGAAAAACTAGTCATTTTATAGCTGTTTTATAGCCGTTGGGATCACTCTTGAAAAATTAGCCGTTTTATAGCCGTTGGGATCTATTGCAGTGGTAATCGATTCCCAACTTGACAACAAGAACATTGTTTGGTATTTTGGCTATAATTTGAGTTATACTTGTCGGATTGATGTGATCTTTGTCTTGTTGGAAAGATAAAGGAGAGATCTCCAACTTTTATGAAGAACACAAGATCCAAATCCATCATATTAGATATGAAAAATTGTATGGAAGGCAGCAGCAAAATTAAACAACAAATTTAAAGTTCAAAAGTGTTCTAACTTGCTTCCAACTACTTTTTGTGAAAGATCTTGACTTGATAAATATGTTTTGAAGTTATAAAATATGTCAAGGATCTTTTCCATGAATATTTCAAATTTCTTTAAAGTATATAAAGGTTATGATTATGCAATTTGAAAAACACATTTACTTTGAGAAAAACTTTGAGCTCATGCAATGCAATCTATCATATACCCTCACATATATTCTACGTCCTAAAGATATATTCTAAATATGATTTTAGACTTAGCTTCATTTCTTGTGTCTTGGATCTTTTCTTGAACTTGATACTTTGACTTGTTGAATATGACAATGCTTGGCACTTTGTTGGTTTTGATCATTTTTCACCATGGATATGATATTGAGCTTCTCTTAGATGTTTTCCATGGTTAGTTGTCTTTGATCTTGTTATTGTTCTTCTAATTATTCCTTGTTGCTCTTGATCAAATGATCTTGCCTTTTTGTTGTTGCCACTTTGTTATCATCAATACATACATTGTATCTACAATCTCCCCCTTTTTGATGATGACAAACTTAAAATTGAGAAATGGTTAGCATAGAAAATATTCTCTAATAATGTATAATATTACTCCCCCTCAATTTATAAATTGTTTGATAATATTATGTTTATAAAAGATAAGAGCTTCAAACCATTATATATGTTTATGGTGTGAGAATATTCATTTTCTCAGTTTTCACATTTTCCTCCCCCTATTGGCAACATGAAAAAGCATAAACCAAGTTAAGCATGTGAACTTGTGACCAACAAAATTCCATTGAGCATATTAATAAAGAACACTTGTTATTTTGCACCAAAATAATAATATCAAAGCAACTATCAAAGCTCCCCTTAATCCATAAATGGTTTCAAAGATAAAAGTGTGAGAATTCTAGTGTCAACAAATATCTTTTTTACCTTTTTAGTACATTCTCCACCTTTCATCTTTGTTTTTACCTTTTCTCAACATGTTAGGTAAAGGTGTGCTACATTTTTTTAATTAGCATTGATTCCCCTCCTTTAGGGAACATTAATGGCATTGAATAGCCCAGACATATAACAAAGCATCCAAATGATTCCAGTAAGTGCAAATATACTTTGGAAATTGATTTAAATCATTAAGTGCTCAATATTTCATAAATCCAACACAAATGATCAATTCAAGTCAAAACATACAATTATAAGCATATGGTCCAAGTACAAAGCATTTATATCACAAAGATCTAGGATATGCAAAAAATAATGCAAAGCATAACATCAAATCCTAGTTGAACATTGTACAAAATATGACAAATGATTTTCTCCCATTTTTGCTAGCACAAAATAATATGTGCAAGTTGTAGGCATATGTCTAGCATGAGATTAAAATAGCATAAATCATTCGACATATCTACACAAATATTTGTAGCAATTTCATGTCATATGCAAGCAAATAGAGAGATTAGGAGACTTAGCTAATTTATGGAGTATTTTGCAAATTAAACCTTTTTCAAGTATCTCTAATATCGTTATTCTCCATTCCTTTGTAAGCTCTTAGCTTTGTTCTTGTTTTGAGGTGAATTGTCAATTTTGACTTCTTTCTTTTGTTCTCCTCTTCTTCACTTTTCTTATCACCAAAAGGATGTATGTCAACTTTCCTACAATATAATCATCACAAACATCCTTTCTAGGCATAATAGAGTTAGTCTCTTTAAAAGCAAAAATTTGTTGACTCTTCCATTGTCATAATTATTTTATAAGCCAAGTGATAGATATAACAAATAAATGCTAGGCTCCCCCTCAAATCATGCATACTAGTAAAATATAAGTCATATGATTACACATGCATGTGCATGATATGAAAGACACTTGAATCAAATAATTAATAACGATAAGTTATAAGAATTTTCTTAAACAAAAAATTTGAACTTTTCCTTTTTGAAACACAAAATAGATCAAATGAAGTATGTTTGCCAAAACCATATAAGCATATTATCATAAGAGCTTGGCAAAATGTACTTTCTCTTAATCCATTAAGTATAGATATTCTTAAACTTAATTCTCATTTCAAAAAGAATTTATGAAAGATAAAGATGTTTTCCATTTAAGAAAGTATATCCCTTGAGTGTAATCAAAAGAATGTTAAAAACATCTCTCCTCTTTTTCTCATTAGTTAAAAAGCCTTGAAATAATATAGAAATTTTGAAGACTAAGGCTCATCTTTTGAATTTTCAAATGTTCACATTTGTAAATCATTTCAAAATATTGATGTTTGGAACTTTCTTAAATTTTCTCTCAATATTTGATAGCACTTTTCAAAGCAAGTAGAGAGACTATTACATTTATATTATGTATCCAAACATTTTTTCAATTTTCAAGATAACAAAAAGGTGAAAGATACTTTCAACATCTTGAAGTAGTTCTCAAGGGTATAAGGTTTTCAAAAGCTTATCTCAAATGACATAAGAGGGTTTTCTTCAAAATCAAATCAAAAGCTCATTTTATAACAAAAAGATTTTCATAAGAATTGTATCACTTGGAAACAAGATGATTATTGATTAAAGTTCCATCTTGCTATTGGAATCAAAATATGTATATATTCAAACAAGGTTTACTCTATATGCAATGGCAAAATTCAAGATATAAGATCTAATTATACATTTTTGTCATGCTAAGCATATTTCTCATGTAAGGAAGGAACAAGAATCATATCATTCATACTATAGAATTCCATAAGAGTTAGGGATAATGATACTTATTGAGATCAAATATAATGTGATGCTCCTTATTCATGGTGATCCTAGCCACTTGAGCTTTCTTCCTTTGAGTTTTCCATTTGTGAGCAAGTGCATAAAGTCTCTTTTGGTGCTATTCATTCATCTATTTCTTTGTCCACATATGCTTGGCACTTTAATATTTGGTTGCCATATTTGATTATCAATTGTATAATTAACTCTTAGAGTTTTTTCAAATCAAAGGTTAGCAGCAAATATCATTTAAGCACATTTCCAAGCATAAACTAGATTGATATACAACATAAGCCATTTATCATATTATCAACCATAAATATATATTCAAACATAAATGAAGCACATATATATTTAAGCATAGTCAAAGCATGATTCAAGATTAGCAAGAAATATATGGCCATCATCAAAACATATTAGGACATTTTGAAGCAAGTAATGATCATGAGTCATGCTATTATAGATGAGCAATTTTAAACATAATCACATGTCAATCCAAAAGATACAATTTCTTTTCAATAACCAATACTTGAAAGATCATGGAATTAGCATTTTACACATATCTTTCTTGTTTCAAGAGTATGGCATATGTCAAGCAATTAATACAAGAAAATATTTAATTTTCTAATCTTCAAGTAAGCATGTGATATATTTAACCACATAACAAAGAAGTGAAATCATTTTTGTGCATGTATAACTCCAAGTAAAAACAAGGATATACTCTAAAGCTCAAGCTCAAAAAGATTATCATGCTATTGTAACAAATATATGTGCCTATTAGCATATATAATAACATTTAGGACATATTGCTAGAATAACATAATCAATAAAATACGTAAGCATAACAACTAAATATCAAAGAATTCCCTAATTATCATGTATATAGCATTTAGAGCACAAAGAAGGATAGAAGTAACCGAATTTGAATTCTTTTAATTTAGAATATGGCTCTTTGAGATTATCATGAATATCCTTGTACTCTATCATGCTTGCATCCCTTCTTAGATGTTGGATACTTTCATGTTTTCCAAGTCTCAAGTTGAATAAACTTATTTCATTTGAATACATTATTGAGGTAGTTATAATCCTATAATTCAAAATACTTTTGGTATCCACTTTGGATCCATAGAGGTTAGTCATTGATCATCAATTCATTATGCTCTCATAAAGATCAATAATACCACACACAAATTGAGCATAATAAGTTAAATAATCAATTTAGCATTAAACACAAAGTCAATAACATTTTCACAGTTTCTTTTTCATAAACCCATAATCTTGTAATTAAAACTGGGAATTCATCAATACTTAAAAAATTCTGATTTTTTGTGTGTGGAAATAATAGGAAATTAAAACAAAAACACAACAAAAAGAAACTAGGCACAAAGCCTAGACCAGTAAACACCTATAATGTCACCATACAGACTATCAATACAACCTGACGGTGGACTATCAAATTCCTGAATTACCCAAGAGAAACCATAAGAGTAAGAGGCTAGAAAGTCCGCTACTCTATTTCCTTCACGGTGAATGTGAGACATATAAATCTGCCAATCTCGCTGCATCAAATTTCGAATACGATTCACCAAATTAGCCGCAGGGTAATCATCGTGGCACCCATTTGTAATGAGCTGTTGAGCTGAAAGAGAATCTCCTTCGAGCCAAACTTGCCTAAAACCTTTATCTCAAGCTAGCTCCAAACCAACCAAGCAAGCCCATAACTCAGCATGCAAAACTGTACCTGAGCCTAAATTTTTACAGAATCCGACGATCCAAGTTCTTGAGGCATCGCGAAAAACTCCTCCACACCCAGTCCTAGTATCATTAGCATCACATGCACCATCAACATTAAGCTTAACCCAATCCACAGGAGGACAATACCAAGCAACCAATCTCTCTATTCGATTCCTTGGTTGATTGCCCACTCCAAAAACAGGGTTAGCTGCAAGAGCGACACTATCTCTGAAACCAACTGCTGAACGGACAAGTGAATAAGCATTCTGGCGATCACCTTCAAAAACCCAAGAATTCCTACATTTCCAAATTTTCCAGGCTAAGATTCCAAATAAAAGAGGCCAGTCCAACCCCATCCCCCAATCCTTTGAGCTGTCTAAATTAGAAATGATCCAATTGTGCAGGTTGAGGTTGAAAAATTCACGCTGATTTATATGAGGCATTATCATGCACCATACTTCCTTTGATTGTGGACAGTCGCGAATAATATGAAGGATAGTTTCACTGGACTGATTACATCTAGGACACAGATCTGAAAGAGCCATATGACGGCGGAGTCTACAAACATTAGTCATCAGCTTCTCCCCTGCCATTAACCAAAGAAAAAAACGAATTCTTTCCGGCCCCTGCCATCTCCAAACACTTTCCCAAGAAAACTGTTGGATTGTAGTATCATTGATGGCTAATATTGCATATGCTGACTTAACAGTAAACTTGCCATCTGTCGTTCCATTCCAAATTAAATGATCTTGGCCATCTTGACTAGAAGGAGGAAGAAAATTCATAAATCGATGCAACACAGAATCTGGAAGCAATTGTCGAAGAGAATTCCATTTCCATTGCCCCAATTCATCCACGTAGTCCATCACCTTCTGAAGAGTATCACTAACAGAAAATTGAGAACCTGCATATGAGATCAAAGGACCACAATCGGGCAGCCAACTATCAAGCCAGAACATAGTGGACTGACCATTGCCTAACTGCACCCGACTATGATCCAAAAATTCTGAATTTTGGATATGTTATAGTACACATCTCAAGATTTCTAACAAGATGTAGATCATGTCAATCAGAGTTCTATAGCTCAAGATATGATCAGTTAAATTTGCTGTATTGAAATAGAGTATTTAACAAAATAATTATAATCATGAATTTACTGGGAACAGTGTACATATCCAAAAAAATTTAAAAATTTCCAGTATCAAACTTGATTGAGTTATCTTTGTAATGTCACTGGTTTCATGCTCAAAGAATTTGTATAGCTTAAGTTATGCTCATTTAAGTAAACTAGTCCATAACAGAGTTTATGACAAAATATCTATGTTCACGAGATCTCTGGGAGCATTATACTTGAATAAAAATTATGAAAATTTCCAAAATTAAATTTTGTCAAGTTATCCTTCAATGGCCACCGGTTTCACTCAAAAACGATTTCTGTAACTCAAGATATGCGTAAAACAATTCAGTTGTGTCAGAAATCAACATATAAGTGAACAATAATATATATAATCATGTTCTATTCATAATTTTCAACATTTAAACCAAGAACATATGATTTTATCCATTACCTAAGGCCTAAAAGATATATACCTCATATTCATTGGATTCACATGTGAATAAGCATAAGAGGTAATGATATTTGATACCTTGGCCTTTGTAATCAAGTGGAGACTTTTTCTTACCCATTGCTTCTCTCTTTGGATTTTGAACCTTCTAGGTTCCACCTTGCGCATGTGAAAGGCTTTGGCTGAAGTTCCATTATTTCTTTGATTGATAATTCCATCATTGGGCCTAGGAAGCATTTTTCTTGATGATTACTTTTTCTTTTGACCTTTTTGTCCATCATTTTGAGTAATTTTTTGCACATTGGAAAAGCTAGAAGGACTTTTTGGTACCCATTTCATCTTGGGTCCTTGAGCGTTAGGAATAACATTTATAGAAGTTTTGACAACCCAAAACAACTTATTTCTCATGTAAGAATTTCTTCTATGATAGCACAAATGAGAAATATGTCCTACTTTACCACAATAATTACATACAATGTGTTTGCAAGATAACTTGTTCTTTTCAAGGTCAACTTTCAAATTTTTGGCTTTCTTGCTATCATCATTATCCAAGCTATTATTTTCACAATCATTTATAGGTTTTCCATGTACAAAAGTATCATTATTATTTTCATTTTCAAACATGGAATATGAGCATGTAAGATTATCAATTATGGAAAGTTTGGATGATAATTCCTCAACTTGATTATCAACATCAATGCAATTTTTAAGAATGGTTGAGGGTTCACAATTCAAGGATATGTTCTCTTCTTGAAAATCATATATATTTTTCAAAGATTCAATTTGATTTTCAATGAAGCAAATACTTTGTATAGAAGCCAAATTTCTATTTTTCAAGTTCAACAAGCTATCATTCAAATCATCATATGCACATTGCAAATTATCGTTTAGGACTATAATCAAGGTTTGTATTATTTACCTCAACTTGAATGCCATCATTGTCACAAAGAGGTTTTGAGCTTCTTTGATCACTTTCAATCTCTTCTTGAGTGCATTCATCATCTTTTTCTTCTTCCAATGGGTTTTGCTCTTCTTGCTCTCTATATGCATCTTTATGCACAATATCATCATTGACAAGATAGATAATAATTAGAGTATCCCATATATCTTTAGCATTCATGCAATGTTTAATCTTAGCATATGCATCATCATATACACTTTTTCTAAGCATTTGCATAGCCTCAAGATTGAAGACAAAACATCTTTTATTGAAATCATTCATGCATTCTTCTATTTTCAATGAAAAATCTTTATCTATAACATGCCACATATAAAGATGAATTGATCGAATAAAAACTTCCATTCTTTTTACCCAATATTCAAAATCCTCAACATCAAATAATTGTGGTTTATCACATTCAAAGCCTTGCATTTTTTTGTTTAATTTAAAATTAAATTATATTTGAAGCCCCAACAAGGATCTTTAACTCTAGGTGGTTAAACCTCTAATTGAGCACTAAGCTTTGATACCACTTGTTAGGAATGTGGCTTCCATACTCAAGAGGGGGTGAATTGAGTATTACAAGATTTTCACAAAAGCCCCCTTCTAGTTTCTGAATAATCATTTCAAGCAAACTTTGATATGTAGAAAGCTAATCAATATATTCAGACAATCCATAATATATAATATATCACAATTAAAAAACTTATACTAGCACATACAAGATATCAGAGAAGCAATTAAAGTGCTAAAAATAAAGAGTTTAGAGTTTAGAGAATTGCAAACACAATATATCCTGGTTCGGTCACCGCCACTTGTGACCTACGTCCAGACTGAAGCCGCTTGATCAACTCTTTCACTAATGGTCAAGCTTCACGGGTGTTTGACAAACCTTTACAATCGTTCAAGACTTCAGGTTCTTGGATACCTTACAATCTCCAAGTTTACGGGTACTTGGTAACCTTCAATTCACTCTAAATTTACTTAGGTATTTGGCCACCTCTCAAACAATGGGTCTCACAACCCTTTCAACTCAAGAATACAAGGAGAGAAATATTTAGAAATGAATATACACTCTCAAAATGTGGATATACAACTTGAAGCACTATGGGTATATGAATTTTCAAGATATGAGCTCAAATATGTTTGATCTTTGAAAGATATGAAAGAATATGTAAGTGATAGTGTAGAAGCTCTCAAAGTATGCTTAATATGTGTAGGAATGATGCCCCAATGTTTTTGAGTCATTGGGAATGCATATATAGTGTTTTCATTGAAAACTAGCCGTTTATAGCCGTTGAAAAACTAGCCGTTTATAGTCGTTGGGAAACTATCCGTTTATAGCCGTTGGGATCTCATTTGAAAAACTAGCCATTTTATAGCAGTTTTGTAGCCGTTGGGATCACTTTTGAAAAATTAGCTGTTTTATAGTCGTTGGAATCTGTTGCAGTGGTAATCGATTCTCAACTTGACAATAAGAACACTGTTTGGTATTTTAGCTATAATTTGAGTTATATTCATCGGATTGATGTGATCTTGGTCTCGTTGGAAAGATAAAAGAGAGATCTACAACTTTTATGAAGAATACAAGATCCAAATCCGTCATCTTAGATACGAAAAATTGTATGGAAGGAAGCAGCGAAATTAAACAACAAATTTAAAGTTCAAAAGTGTTCTAGCTTGCTTCCAACTACTTTTTGTGAAAGATCTTGACTTGATAAATATGTTTTGAAGTTACAAAAATTTCAAGGATCTTTTCCATGAATTTTTCAAATTTCTTTAAAGTATATAAAGGTTATGATTATGCAATTTGAAAAACACATTTACTTTGAGAAAAACTTTGAGCTCATGCAATGCAATCTATCATATACCCTCACATATATTCTAAGTCCTAAAGATATATTCTAAATATGATTTTAGACTTAGCTTCATTTCTTGTGTCTTGGATCTTTTCTTGAACTTGATACTTTGACTTGTTGAATATGACAATGCTTGGCACTTTGTTGGTTTTGATCATTTTTCACCATGGTTATGATATTGAGCTTATCTTAGATGTTATCTATGGTTAGTTGTCTTTGATCTTGTTATTTCTCTTCTAATTATTCCTTGTTGCTCTTGGTCAAATGATCTTGCCTTTTTGTTGTTGCCACTTTGTTATCATCAAAACATACATTGTATCTACAACGCTGGTGGTGGTGGTGACGATAGTGGCTGCGACGATGGTGGCGGCTGTTGGTGGCGGCTGTTGGTGGCGGCTGTTGGTGGCGTGGCGGTGGCGTGGCGGTGGCATGGTGGTAATGGTGACGACAATTGCTGCGACGATGGTGGTTGTAATGACATGGTGGTGCTGGAGATAGCAATGACTGCGACGACGGTGGTGGTAGTTGGTGGCGGTGGCAATGGTGATGGTGGTTACGGTAGTGGCTGCGATGATGGTGGCTGTGGAATGGTGGTGGTGGTGACGACAGTGGCTGTGTTGATGGTGGTGGTGGCAGCGGTGGTGGTGGCTGTGGGTGCGACGACGGTGGTGGTAGTTGGTGGCGGTGGTGGCGATGGCGACGCTGACATGGTGGTGATGGTGACGGCGGTGGCTGCAACAATAGTGATGGTGGCGGTGGCAGTAGTGATGGCGATGGTGGTGGTGGTTACGACAGTGGCTGTGGTGATGATGGTGGCAACAGCGGTGGTGATAATGACATGGCGGTGATGGCGGTGGCTGCGACGACGATGGTGGTAGTTAGTGGCGATGATGGTTGGTGGCGGCGACAGCAATAGTGGCGACGATGGCGGTGGTAGTGGTGGGCTGGTGGCGTGGTAGTGGTGGCATGGTGGTGGTAATGACATGGTGGTGGTGGCGGTGGATGCGACGACGGTGGTGGTAGTTGGTGGCGGTTTGTGGCAGCGTCGGTGGCTGCGACGACGGTGGTGGTAGTTGGTGGCGATTGTGGTGGTGGTGGTGGTGGTTGGTGGTGGTGGCGGCGGTGTTGATGGTGACGGCAATGGCTGCAGCAATAGTGGCAGCGGCGGTGGTGGTAGTGGTCGTGGTGGCATGGTGGTGGTTGTGGTGATATGGTGGTGGTGGTGGTGATGGTGGCGGTGGAATCGTGGTGGTGGTGACAACGACATTGGTGGTGCGACGACATTGATAGTGGTGGTTGTGTCGAGATAATGGTGATGGTGGAGAGTAATTGAGATAGACAAGTGTTTCTCATTTTGTGCTAGGGAACAAAAAAGCAGAAATTTTTTGATTCTTTTTTCTGTTCCCCAGCACAAAAATTAAATCGGTTCATCCCGGGAACAAAAAATAAACCGATTTTACCAAACAAGTTTTCTATCCATTTTTGTTCCCGAGAACAGAAATTAAAAAAGAATTGATTCGTGGAAGGTTGTCATGCGCACCCTTAAAAAAGCATGTTTAGAAGCAAGTCATATGCTCTCTTTTTTTACATGTCGAGCCTATAAGCCTACAGACTGACCTATATCATATTATTTATTTTAAATAAAATAAAATAATATTATTCGTAGTAGTACCAAATGAGGATAGCTCAGTTGGTGCATGTGAGCTGAGTATGTGATGGAAGGACTTCAATCCTCACCAATACCACCTTTCAGAGGGGCATAAGATTTGTATCAATCTCTAAAGTAGTATTAAAATCAACATTTAGTGCTGGAGAAAGAGTTATTGATGCTTATCGTTCTAGCTTGGCTAAAGATACCATCCAAGCTTTAATATGTGTTGGAGATTGGCTACGTAATAAGTATGACTTGAAGAAAAAACAAAAGGCATATATTTAATCAATTGAAATTATTTTATAATTTAATTATATTTGATTAAATTTCAATAGAAATCTGACTTTATTTCTTATGTAAGAGAAATCAAGATCTCAGCAAGTGAGATTGCCTATATGAATATATTAAAAGTTTTTTTTATTTCTTAATAAGTGATAGAGAACCATGATTACCAAAAAAAAAAAAAGTGATAGAGAACCATAACTATTTTGCCCTTATAGGCCCTATTAGATGTGGACAAGTATCATCACTTTGTGCATGAGAAGTAAGATTCACTGTGATGAAATTATAATTGCCTTACCTTAAAGGATGCAACCCCTCATATAGGCATTAGAAGCTGGTTTAATTGGCTCGTCTTGTGTGACCGATCTAGAACAATTATGTATATATTTGGCGAGAGATGTATAAGAAGAATGTTAGGCGTATAAATAACACAATCGTTTCCTTGAACATACTCTATTTGTGTTGTATAATGCAGCCTTTAATTTAACCATGACTCTTATTCCCGATTTAGCAACAATGTCCAATAACAGGCCTATGGTTGGTTGCCTCGAGTGAGAATGGTAGGAAGACAACTGAATATTTTTTATTGTTTTTTATTCAATGACATTAATCACTCCTTTAGGTCAAGTTGCGGGTACTCAGACAGGGAGTGGGTCTACATAATATGATTAAAAACAGCGTTATCAAATTCGAACATGTGAGTCATCAACTTAGTCGAAGTACTGAGTTATAACTAGTGAATTATTAGTTTAACTGAATGAATTAAATACATATAATAAAATATAATAAATATAAAAATTAAAAACATTCTAATTAATAATTAGAGTTGGTCTAGTTATAAGTGCTATAGTTTATAATTCATATGATCCAGGTTCAAATTTCATTAGTGGTATTTTTCATATATTTTATGCAAAATTCTACAAAACCAATTTTTTTTTTTGAAAAACTGATGCTGGTTAAATTTGATTCAGGATCGGTTTATCAATTTTATACCAGATCAAGTGCACAATCAATTTAATACCTAAACATGATTAATTAAGGATCTGATTTACGGGTCAACCGATCAAATTGCCCAAGTTGGGTTGATTTTTGTAACACTAAATAAAAATAGTCGGTCGAAATAATTATCCAACCGTAATCCTCAAATTTCCATGCTTGATCCGAATTTAAACCCTGCTCCTAGTGTTTCATCCTTCCCAGGTTCATTATTCATGTTGTGCCACTTTGGCCTATCCTCGAATAATTTTTATGTTTGGTTAAACCAACTAAAAGTCAAGTGGTAATAAATAATAAATAGAGAGAGAGAGAGAGAGAGGGGACACGTCACCTGTTCGAGGATGGGATAACATAGCAGGCATTTACATTGCTTTTGGTTTAGTTTATTGCTGTCCTAAAATAAAATGGATTCTGATACCGGTCAGCCACTGGATTCAGTTAAGACATATCTTCTATCTACCAAACTTCCAAACCCAAGCCATTGAGTTAAGGTTTCAAGAGCGCGCGAACACACACACACACACACAGAGAGAGACACAACAACCACCAACTAACAGATAAGAATTATGGGAAGTCACGAAAGCTACTCTGCAAATCCCTCCGACTACAAGCTTCTAGAAGAAATCGGTTACGGTGCCACCGCCACAGTTTACAGAGCCATCTATCTTCCTTTCAACGAACTCGTCGCTATCAAATGCTTGGATCTCGATCGCTGCAACACTACCAATCTGGTTCCTTTTTTTTGTTTTCTTTCCCTTCTCAAATAAAATAAAATAAAATAATTGTTAATTATTGGTTTTAACACTTAACAGGATGAGGTACGTAGGGAAACTCAAACGATGAGCTTAATTGATCATCCAAATGTGATGAAGGCTCACTGTTCCTTTGGTGTGGAACGGAGTCTCTGGGTTGTGATGCCATTCATGGATGAGGGTTCTTGTTTGCACTTAATGAAGATAGCTTATAGCGATGGATTTGAAGAGGACGTTATCGGATCTATCCTTAAAGAAACTCTCAAGGCATTGGAGTACCTTCATCGACAGGGTCATATCCATCGTGATGTTAAGGCTGGTAACATTTTGCTCAATAGTAACGGCGCCGTTAAGCTTGCTGACTTTGGTGTTTCCGCTTGCGTTTTTGATAACGGCGATAGACAGCGTTCTAGAAACACTTTTGTGGGTACTCCTTGCTGGTTGGTAACTCAAAAATCTCTTTACTATCTCAAGTTTAAGCTCTCTCTTTTTGTGTGTCATGTTATGTAATTTGCCCTTTTCTCTTTATGCAGGATGGCTCCTGAGGTATTGCAACCGGGAAGTGGTTATGATTCCAAGTTAGTTATCCATTAAATTATTCTTATTTTATGTCATTACTATTAATCTGCTTTAGTATTCTGGGCATGAGTAAAGCACACTCTGCTTGGTTTTAAGTCCATTAAACAGATTTATTTATTCTTGTGTAATTGCTCAAAGAAGGTTGTAGCTTACTTCATTTGGAAGTTGTGTTTTTACATATGTTAGACCCCATTTTTCGGTGAGAGGGTCTAGAAAGTGTACACTAACAGGACTGGAATTAGTTAGGCAGTTAAAGTAGTTAGTAGGTAGTTAAATTGGAGGTTAGAATGACAGAGGAGTTGGAAAACTGAATTGAGTGGATTCAGTTGTAAACGGGGTAATAGTGTTAGAGAAATATAATACAAATATAATATAAAACCATTGATTGGGCCTTCCTCTTAATAGCTTGAGTTATTGGATTGAATTCGTTGCTTTACATAGAATTAGAGTCTCTGTGACTACGGGGTCACAAGTTTGATCTTTATAGCTTCCATTTTCTAGTGGAATTAAGTTAGCACAAGGTAGAACCAAGAAATACCAAAATATGGGCCTGTTTAATATTTGCACTTCAACATAGAAGGTTAGAATGACATAGGAGGGTTGGTAGCAGTTGTAAACGGGGTAACCCTCGAGAAGGTGATCTCTCCTTGAACTGCAATTCTCAGTAATAGGAAAATTCCAATTATCCATTCTTTCACTTATTTTATTTTATTTTTGCTTCTCTTAACCTGTTCCTCTACTGTTTCCTAATAAATTTGTGTTCTCCTATCTAAGAACCTCTAAAGAACCAATTCAACCTAAAAAGCTTTTGGGTTGAATTGGTTCTTTACATGGTATCATAGCCACAGTATCACGGATTCGATCCTCACCGCTCCTAATTTAATTAATAATTAATCTAGTCTTGTGGAGTTTCTTAGCACAGATAGGTGGGTTTGTGCATTGTTCACCCTTTAAGTCCAGTGGACTCTCGTGTGAGAGGGGTGTGTTAGAGATATATAAAACCATTAACGTAGCCTCACTTATAAGCTTAAGCTTTTGGGTTGAATTGATTCTTTACAGAACCTAACAACGTAGCTTCCGTTGGCTTCAATTCGTTCTTGTTCATTTTTTCGTAGATTGCCAAACACGAAACATCTGTTGTCTTGCTATTATAATGGAATAATGTGCCGAGTTTATTCTTATTGTTGAGGAGCATTATTGTTGCACAGGGCTGATATTTGGTCTTTTGGAATTACGGCACTCGAGTTGGCTCATGGCCATGCACCATTTTCAAAATATCCTCCAATGAAGGTATTTATATCATCTAGTGGTTGTTCAGAGATCATGTTTAGACAGAAGTTGGACATGGTCCCGATTCAAGTTCATGTCATATAATTCATAATATAGGGACAAAGACTAACTTTTGTGTTTCATGTATAGGTTCTTCTAATGACAATACAGAATGCCCCTCCTGGACTTGATTATGATCGTGATAAAAAGTTCTCTAAGGTATTGGTGTTCTTTCTAGCTTGACTGTTATGCAAGAATCATCGTTGTGATATTTATGGTTTTGTTTAGTTCTTTAGTAGTCATGGCATATAAGATTGACCTTTGATTCTGATATGGATTGCTGTGTCATAGTAAGTTTCTTATTTAATATTAGTCTAATTAAAGTATATCCAGTTGTGATCAGTCTTTTAAGGAAATGGTTGCTATGTGCCTCGTGAAAGATCAAACAAAGAGGCCATCAGCTGAGAAGTTACTGAAACATTCCTTCTTCAAAAATGCTAAGCCTCCTGAGCTCTCTGTAAAGAAATTGTTTGCTGACTTACCACCACTTTGGAATCGTGTAAAAGCTCTCCAGGTTGGCCACATGCTTTGGTGCAGGTTTTAAAATTTCTCTTTTACCGCTACTTTTGCTTGACTTTACAAATTCGTGCAGCTCAAAGATGCAGCTCAACTAGCACTGAAGAAAATGCCTTCTGCCGAACAGGAAGCAATATCTCAGGTAAAAGCTGATATTCAAATGTATATTTGTCACACAATGTAATATGTTCATTGATTGGAGCATTTTTATGAGTTGCTGATATAATCAAGTTTGCCATTGAAATGAGAAAGCTGACTATTTCTAGATTTGTTTATAGTAAACATGATTTGAAATGGGAGGGTTTTTCTGCACTTTGTCTCCAACCCTTATAAAAGTGTTTTAAAGTAAGACAAATCAAGAACTTCCTTTTGATAGCTAGGCATTAAAAGCTGCAGTTAACATCTAGGGTGTGTTTAGTACAGGAGAAATTTTTTGGTGACCGGGAATCATGATTAATGGGAATTCAGTAGAAATTGAGTTTACTTGGAATCTTACGAAAGAGGTGTTTGGTTCGCCAAAATATTACCGGGAATATTGGGTAAAAATTACTGATTCCATATTTGGTTTAGAATGAAATATGACTTGGAATATGAGGTTATTTTACAAAAATAACCCCAAACTATTTTTACTTTTGTAATTGATAGATTGGGTCTAGATTTTTATGTGTATTGGGGTATTTTTGTCTCAAAATTTATTGTTGTGCTTTCCCTTTTGCTTGGTATTCTGATTGGTATTCCGAATTACCATATTATTTTTGGTAATCTGAATAGTGATTTTTCTTTATAAATCAAATTACCGGTAATCCTTGGATATCCGGGAATCGTAATTTATTCCTTCTACCAAACGTGGTAATTACATTTACCAAAGAAGGATTACCGGTAATCCTCTTCAAAAACTTGAAACAAACACCCCCCTACTGTAATGTATATATGTTTCTCGTAGAAAACAAGAAAGATTATCACTTTTTTTTTTTTTTGGCAGTGGGGTTCATAGATAATAAATTTATAATTCGTTGGAATCTAATCCACTTCTATATTTTACTTTAGAGTGAATATCAGCGAGGAGTTAGTGCATGGAACTTTGATCTTGATGATTTGAAAGCTCAAGCTTCATCGGTATGGATTTATTCTGTTTGGATTTTATTTACTTGACTAGTTTGTGCCTTTATTTGATCTGAACCAATGTCTTCAATTTTGCTAGGTGAACGATGATGATGATATTATAGAGATGAGGGAAGAAGATGAAAACAATTTTTTCACTAATGACAAGGCTACTGTAAGAAGACCTTCCCACTAAATCTCAGTGTTGGTTCAACTGTTCTAAACTTTCTTAACCTTAAAGAAATCCAAATTCATCTGTTGTTTGTTTTGTCATGACAGGATGCAACTGATCCACAGTCTGGTGTTGGCAAAAAGAATTCAGAGAAAATACCTCAAGATAAGATAACATCACAAGTGGGTGGTATTGAAATACTACAAACTGAGCAGAGTGAATACTTGAACAAAAAGGAGAAGATTCTTGAAAGTGATCTCCAGGAACCTAGATTGCCCAAAAATTTTATTTGGAAGAGAAATGGATCGAACACGGAGACAACAACATTAACTGTAGAGAAGGACATGGGTAAGAGCAAGATTAAAGCTCAATCTGTGGAATGTCGTCAAACCCAAAGTGGGCCCCTGATGCCAGGCAGAGTTCTCAGTCATTCTTTATCAGAAAGAGGACGTACATTTGAAAGGTACATAGTATTTTTTTTATCATATGTTTTTTAGTTCTTGTTTTAGGCTATGATTGGAAGTTTTAGAGACTGCTTTTATGTAATATAAGAGAGTTTCCTTCTGAATATAAGTCTACCAAGCTTTATTAAATAATTCAATGAGTAAACCCCTATTTTCATCCTCCAAAAATACAAGCGTCGTCACTTTGTTACTCAAAAAATTTGTCATCAATTTAGTCAAAAATTGTACAAAGTGTCATCAAATGGTCCAAAATGATGACAGTTTGTATTATTGAAGGACTAAATTAATGACAAAAATCTTTGAGGTCCAAAATAATAATGTTTGTATCTTTGGAGACAAAAATTATAGTTTACTCTGATTCAATTTATGAGGTAAAATAGTTTTAGAAGTTTTTTTTCAATCAAAACGAAGTTAACCTCCCCCTCTCCCCTCATTACCCCCCAATTTTGAGGGAACAAAAGATGACTGAGGTGGATGCTTCCTCTTTCTGTCCCTTCCTCTTCAAATTTTAAACTTCCAAGCTAGGACAATTATTTCCTTCTCATCTTTGCCCCTTCCATCCCCTTCCCCTCGTTACCCTTTATCCACATAGACTTAATTGAGGAAAGACACGAAATGGAAGGTTTGGATTTGCCTTTTCGATCTTTTAAATTAATTTTTGTCTCAATGATTGACATTACTATCAGGTTAACATTACTATTAGGTTAAGAAGAGCCCTAAACACCAGTGAGGAAGATCTCCTTTGATGAGCTTAGTAATTACACTTTTAGGCTTAATACTATATTTTGACTTTAAATCTTAGGGCATTAGGTACCTTTGTTGTTCCACTTTCTTATATGATTCTCACTTCATCCATTCCTTTCCAAATTGGGTGGATCCATTTGTTCATGTGGAACATGCCTTACCATAGGACTTTTTTCTCCATGAGGATAGTGATACAATCTATTAATACCAGTAGCAATAAAACAGAAAAATATGCTGATATATTGATACTGAAAGCCTGTGATATAAACACTAATTGAAATAACAAAGATTGTCTCAGAAAAATGATAAAGGTGTAGAGCAATTCGAGGAGCCCTGCAGTCCTCCCAAAGAAGTCCCAAATTCCACGATATCCTTCTTCAGAGTGCAATTCCCATATTTAACTACCAAGGATTCCTTCCTTGTCATCATTCCCACCAATTCTGTTATCCACGTCAGCAATGCATGCACCATTCACCACTCTTGTATGATTTGCACCAGATGAGAGAATATTCCCCCTTAACAAATTAAGTGCTGACTCTGCATTAGGGAGAGATCTCCTGCAGCGTACTTGGGGACGTATCAGATAGCATCTACAAGAGCACCAACCACCATTTTTAGTACTCATTCCAGTTGAATCATAAGATTTAATACCACCTTTAGGTTAGAGGGATCCCATAATACCGCGGATCTCTTTCAATGGGATTGGAAAGGAATCACATTTGAGGGCTTGACCCATTCCTTTCCAAATTAGGCAGATCAATTTGTTCATAGGAGACATTCCTTACTATAGAGCTTCTTTCTCCATGGGGGTAGCATCTACAAGAGCACCAACAAACATTTTTAGCACTCATCCCAGCTGAATCATAATGATAGGTTAGAAGAGCCTATAATACTAAGGAGATCTCTTTCAATGGGATTTGCGAGGAACCACACTTGAGGACTTTATACCATCTTTACCCAAAACCTTAAGAGTATGTCCATTCCTTTCCAATAAGGGATTTCTTCACCCATACTCAAATTCCCAACAGTTACTGCTTTATAGAACTAATGGCATGATGTTTAATGTGATCGTGCTTTCGTGATGCTTTTTATTTTGTCTTTGCTATTGATCTAGAACCTATGATGCATGGATACAACAAAATTGGGTGTGTATTGCCGTAGCCATATCAAATGCTGATACATTCATATATATCGTTAAAGTATTATAAGTTGAGTACCTGACATAATATTACTTCAATACATCAAAGCGTTTCACTTCTAAAATTTTTAAGGAAAAAAGTTTGAACTAAGTAATGTTGTAGCATTCTGATTTATATTGTGAGTTTTGTCATAGTAACTCACCATCATGTGGAAGGAATGTAGAATATGATAGAATGAGGATGCACCTTCAAAAACAATATGATTGGCATATGATTGAACCTATGCGTATATAATGCTGGACAGTAGTGGAAATCACAATAAACATAGGACAACTATAGATGAACTGAAAGACATCTCATTATATTCTTCCATTAACTCAAGCAATACAGAATTTCAGTGACAGATTCCTAATTACTGACTCCAACCTATCACATTGTGATAGAGAATTACAACTAAATCAAACAGTGAATACAAACAAAGCAAATACAAAAAGAATAACAATGACAATGCAGAAAATACAACTATGACAGTAACCAAGATCTCAACTCACCATTCAAGACCAACATATCTAGGCCCCAAAGAGATCCCAAAAGATCCTTTCCCAAGTCCAGCTCCAAATTCACTCAATACATGCATACCCACATTACACACACTGCCTACCTTTTATTCTACTCACAGAATATTCTAAAATAACTAACTAACTGACCCACTTAATTTTAGGCCCATCAACATATGTTCATTTTGGAATTGCAGTTGATAGCGGGAAGAATAATTCATTAAGTCTGCTATTTATTTTTCTTTAGGGTTAAGGTGGTGCATAAAGTTTCTAATTTAGAAAATTAATAAACATTAGTGACATGGGCAGTCAATTTTATTAATTTTTTGATTATGAATTCTAACAAAAGTTTTATCTAAAAGAAGTAGGCTTGAAGTCTACGGCGAAGAATTTATAGGCTAGAGAATCCCATTTTTCCCTTTTATCTTGCTTGAGTTGTCTACGACTATACATTGTTGTAAATTTGTAATTTAAAAATTAAATCAATGAATCCATTGTTGTGTGTCTATTTCTGTTTCTTACTGTATCCACAGTGATTGTGGTTACTTGTTATAATTGTCATGATATTTTGCTAGATGTAACATTTTATGCTTTATTAAATTTAGGCTTGAGAATGGAAATCAATTACCAAGTAAAAAATATAATCATGAACTGCGACGAGCTCCAAGTTTTAGTGGTCCTTTGATGCTTCCAACTCGGGCTTCAGCAAATAGTTTATCGGCTCCAATAAAGTCTTCTGGAGGTATTAAATTATGCTGTGTACGCTGTAAGGCTATGTGCAGAAATTCTAGTATTTTTTGAACCAAACCATCTTAAATTCTTTTATTTTAATTTGGTTGGCACCACTCTTGGTAGGATTCAGAGATTCCTTGGATGACAAGTCTAAGGCTAATCTAGTGCAAATTAAAGGGCGATTCTCTGTCACGTCAGAAAATTTAGATATTGTGAAGGTATGCTTTATTCTTACAGTAGGGTTGCCCTATCATTCAACCGTAACTGACTTAATGTCGTGCCACAGGATATTCCTTTAAGTTCAGTTTCACGCCGATCTTCACAGGTTAGTTGTTGTTCTAATTGATTATCATTTATATAGTTATGCTCTATTTTTTTTCCTTATCTGATGTTATGTTCCTGTTACATTTGATATAGGGATCAGCACTACGGAAATCTACCAGTGTTGCTGATTGGATGTTGGATTTGAAACAAATGGTTTGTACACAAGCCATTTGCATCAAACCTAACTGTCTTGTTTATCAGCATTTTCTGCCATGTTTATTCGAAATTTGGTTAACGCTCTCAAAACAACTTATAAAATAAGAGACAGCTCATTTTCAATTTTGTGAAATTTTTGCTTCTCGGGTTGGTTGCAGAGCATCTAGGATGTATCATTTATTACTTGATTTGATATATAAGGCTTGTCTGTCTAATATTGAATCCATTTCTCTTCAGCCAATTGGTCAGGCCGCCAAAGATTCTGCGGCTACCAATATCTCTCCGTCACTTCTTATGCCTCACCTTCAAAATCTTTCCCAGCAGACATCTATTCAACAGGTGAGAAAAGTGTATGTGCTATTGATAGAAGTTTGATCGTCATAAATATAACTTGGGCCAAATTATAGTCTCATTGGAAAGTTCTATTTCATTCCAGGATCTTATAATGAATCTGTTAAATAGTTTGCAACCTGCTGAAGCAATTGATGGTGAGTGAATGATTTTTCATTGATTATGTTTGAGGCAATTCTTTATGGTATTGAATGACATAATGAGTCAATCAATTTTTCTCAGTATCTCAGAATGGAAAGTTGCCACCATTACCTCACAGTTCAGAGATCAATGGAAGTGTGAGTAATTTTATACTTGATTTATCCCTTTAACTGGTATGCATAATTACTCTTTAACTACTATATGTATCAATTTTCTTGGAAAAACTAGTCAATCTTGTTTTCCTGACACAAGTCACTAGTAAATCCTATAATATAATGATTATTCATTAGCTTGATGTTTTCCTTTGAAATTTGTGTCGTTTATAGGTTGATGTAGCAGCTTCAGAAAGGGAACGTCTTCTGCTGGTCAAAGTTTCAGAGCTTCAGACTCGGTTAGTTATATCGGTTTGAAAATGCTTTCTTAGTAATTCCTTTTCTTTGACTTCCAATAGCTTATTTAACTCCCTCTCTTCCTGCCCCATCTCATGTTACAGGATGATCAATTTAACCGATGAACTGACTGCTGAGAAATTAAAATACATGCAGGTAAATTTGTGTAGATGCTTTTGTATGTGGTCGTCCTCACTTTCTTTGTTTTATTCCATAAAATTTCACTTATGCAGGCTTTGCTTGCATTACGTAGTCATAGCCCATGTGGGATGCTAGTTAGATAAGCAATTCACGTACGATATGATATGCTAGAACTTAAAAATTTGAGAAGAACTAACTAACAATCTGGTTTTGGAACAGTTGCAACAACAGCTAACAGCTTTCTACAGTCAGGAGCAAAATGGGGACAGAAGAGAGGAAGTTGCATGAAAGTTGATTGATTCTGATCATCTTTCATGAAGCACATGTACATCCATTTGTGATTGAGAAATGATAGATGAACTTCATTCTTTCTCTCTGTGCCAAAAGAGAACTGCTTTTTGGATACTGAAAATAAGAGCAGCATAACTTCCCCTTGTGATCAATAAGGTTATATGAAGATCTATAGGCCAGCAAGGGAAAATAAACAAAAATGGTACGTGAAGGATAGTCTCATTATTTATTCATTCAAATTTCCGATGTACCTGAGCTTCTCTGATGTATCATGCTACAATCTACTAAGTTTGCAGATGAATTACGGGTTGTTGCCATAAGAAAGTTTTGGGGACATAACCCCTGGGGTATAATTATATCACTACACATTGAATAGTTATTATTATTATTAGTAGGGTTAAGTGTTTAACTTATTAGAGGAGGTAAAATTATCAATCACTCCCACAACGATACAATTTTGGGGTTGGTGAGTTTTATTTTTTTTTAATTTTATTTGGGGTTATACTTATACGGGATTATTGTATTGTTCTATCTACTGTACAGGTTGTATCTTTAATGAAATGTTGGAGCTACTAAAATGTAGGGAACAGTGACCAAAGTGTCATTGTTCCACAACTTATTTTCTTAAATGCCACGCCAACAATGCAATTTACCAGTCTGCCATGAGAGCAAGTTCGCGCAGAGTAGTAGTGAACTAGGTATGATGATGTGTCACGTTTCTGGTGGACACGTAATTCGCTACTGACACAAGCGAACTCTGCATCATTAAATGCTGACACGCTGGACAAGTTCACTTGGGGACAAGGCGAACTACGTGTGACAGGTGTCTCACATGCACATGGTTCGCTGAGGGGCATGGCGAACTATGTGCCATGTGGCACCACCCCCAAAGTCCGCTGACAGGGCTAGCGAACTTGGGAACAATTGTCAACAGCTGACCAAGTTTGCTGGACCAAGAAGCGAACTTGGTGACACGTGGCAGTTCCCTGGTAGTTCGCTGCATGGGCCAGCGAACTACCTGCCGACAGTTACAGTTCGCTGGCCAGCATAGCGAACTTGTTGCTATTTAAACCCACCCCCTTTTTCCACTTGCAATGTGTTCTTCTGGTGCGATTGTTGGGAAAAGAAGCCAATGTTTTTTTTTTTGCTACTTCTGTCTAATTTGTCAACAAAATGAGTGATTGTATGAATGATATAATTGCCATTTTATATTACAATGGGAGGAGATATATTGGACCAAACGGTCAAGTCTTCGAAGGAGATATGAAGATGTTCCGCATGAGCGCCCATTGCAAATATAATGACCTGAAGAAAATTATATACAAGAAGTTGAGATTACAACGTGGTCAGTCCCTCTCTCGACTGATTGTTAGATGCGCCTCCGGTAACCCGGTCCAGTGGGTTTCTGTGGAGGTTGTGGAGGATGAAGACATCTCGTTATTAGTTGACGCATTTCGACAGCATGGGCTGTCGTCATACATCAAGTTATATGCGGAACTAAACACTGGTGAAGAGGCAAGCACTCAAATCTCCGTCCCTACCAGTTACGACATAGACATTAACCGGGAGTCGGTGGATAGTGCGAAAGCTATGCCTGTGTCACCACCCCCGCCACCATCACCCCCACTAACAATGCATCAGATGTGATTCCTGCGCATGACATATATGATCCCTCGTGGCGTACTAATAGTTCTGAGGAAGGGGTTGATGAAGGTCTTGTTCCTGATAGTGATTCATCGGATACAGAGGTTGAGGTTCATGACACAACATTAATATAAAAAATTTATAACCTAAATTTAAACGCTATAAACAATAGCAAACAATTCATATTACTAAATAAAGCATTAATATAAAATATTAAACTACTAACATTAACATGCATATGGCTTACTCATAATTGTGTCTTCTAACCTAATGTTTCATCCTATATATGATAATTAACAACATTTAAATAACAATAAAAAGATGTAAAAAAATTAATTAAACCATAATTTACTAACCTCAAATGAAGAGAGATAAATGAAATGAGAGAGAAAGAAAAATTAGAAAGGAGGAGAGTGAGACAAGAAAAATGAGAGAGTGACAGGGGGAGAGTTTCGGGTGGGGAGGGGGAAATGGGGGGGGGGGGTTTATATAGGGCTCTGGAAATTAGCCGTTGCACCAAGTTCGCTGGGGGGCAGCGAACTTGGTGCATGTCAACCACGTGGCCTGCTAGCCGTTGGACATAGTTCGCTAATGTGGCTAGCGACCTTTGTTGCATGCAAGACACGTGACTTGACAGGTGAGAAGGGGCTCAACATTTAATGCTGCAGAGTTCGCTTGTGTCAGTAGCGAACAACGTGTCACCAGAAACGTGACACATCATCATACCTAGTTCGCTACTATTCTGGGCGAACTTGCCATCGTGACAGACTGGTAAATTGCACTGTTGGCATGGCATTTACGGAAATAAGTTGTGGAACAGTGGCACTTTGGTCACTGTTCCAAAATGTAGTTTGGTATTAGATGTGAACTGAAAAGTAAATATGACTAAGGAGAGAGCGGGTGGGGGGAGGGGGGAGATAAAGAGAGAAAAGTGAAACATAATCTTATTTGAAAGATTTTAAATTAACCTAACAGAGATTTTTAATTTAAAAAAAAATTATTTTAAATTAATTAAAAGTAACTCATCCTATCTTACTTTAATTTTAGGGCTTTACTTCTCTAATGTAATAAGAGATAAGTTATCTTATGTTATGAGACAAATAAAATGAGGAACACCAAATTTTTTTAAAAAAAAAAATAGGCACTTCTTTTTATGTGATTGTAATATAAGATATGAATTTCATTCAACATAAGAATATAATTTTTCTTAATTTTAACCCTTAATTTGTTGTTCTCTTTTCTTCTTTTACTAAATCATCCAATCAAGAATTACTCTACCCCCATACTTGTCTTTCTCATCTGTGTCTCTTTAGAAGACATCCAGAGATAAAATGAGTTAATTTTCGGTGCAACAGGAGTATTTGTATTTTTTTTTGTTAAAAAGAAAAAAAAATATAGGATATAAGTAAAAATAACTGTTCCGGATGGCCCACATCTGGGCGGTCCAGTGATTCAGGCCCAAGTCCCCTTACCACCTCCACGTCAGTCCTACTGACCAATAAAATACCAACCCTTCATTTATCCTGTCCCCTAGGCGACAACACCTCCGAGGTGAGATACCAATCCAGCTGAAGATCGCCCCAGGTACCATAAGTAGTAACCCCCTCCCACAGAGATAACATCAGCAACTGCCACCTCCAATGCAGTGACTGCACCACTGCTACCACAACAGTGTCAGTCATCCCTAGCATCCCCCGAGGAGGGTTGACCCCTCTCACCTACCCACTCCAGGCACCCCCTCTCAAGACCAGAGGGGGGCATCTTATGTATCGTTATCCTGTTAGTTTACAAGCCTAGAAGTCTCTCACACACACCCCTCTATCACTTAGCAATATTCATACTTGGGACACTGCTGCCTAGCTTGGTTTTTACCTGTGCTAGTGATATAACTCATATAGTGATCTTCATCCCCAAAGGGAACATATTGTGCTTGTAGATCCCAACGGTACAATAACCATAAAGATGAAAATAGTGTAAAAATATTATTTTTTATCATATTTAATAAATGATTACCGAGTACTCGGTAGAATAGGAGTATCGAAAATATTTTCGAGAAAACAAAGAGCAGAAATTAAAAAATAAAATAAAAACTGAACAATGATAAAAAAAAAAAAAAAAAATTCTAAATCGATCAAAGTAAAAATTTAGATATTTAATTTCAAAAGCTTTGATCACGTATTTCCATTTTGCCAACCATGTGATGTGCCTGAACAATTTGCTTTGTATTGTATTGTATCTCTGCTACATGTGATAATGTGACACCGCCAAACACAAAACAAAACCTTATAAACAAATATAGACTGCCAACTTGCCCATGTGCACATTATAAGCCTAATAATAATTGACCTATATTCCAGTCTTAACCCTCTAAACTCGTCAAACACCTAATGCTATGCATTCTGTATTTTTACTCACGACAAGTCATAAGTCTCATTTGCGAGGTCATTTTAACCTTAACCATCTATTTTCCACGCCTGACCTCTCCGTTCACATCCCAACGAAATCAATCATATACTACTAATTTTTTTTTGGAGAATGTTCAAATATATTCAATATGATTTAAAATGACTTCCCCTTTAGTCTTTTTTTATCACTTAATTTTCTTGTGATTCTTTTTTTCCCCATTTAAATCGATTTAAACACCATTTAAAATTGCTTTAACTCTTTAGTTTGTCCCTGTAAATAATAAATAGATGTTAGATTTTTCTTCACTCTTTTACTATGCCTCAATTTTAAATATCAAACCATCCTTTTGTATGAGGTTGAAGTTTGAAATAATTTAAAATAATGAAAAAGAGTTAGATTATATATTGTTAACATATGATAATTTTGACATATTATTATTTATAAATAAAAATTTAGATGCACTAAGACAAAAAAATATCTAAAAAAAAGAAGCGATATAAACAAAAAGGAATAAGATCATTTTATATCAGTATTATGGTATAAATTATACTCTTAATATTTAGTATTTGATCTACATGCATATAATAGCTCTAATTTATTAAACATGTGATATGTTAAATGCAAATAGATCATATATATATATATTTGATATATTGAAGTATAGACAGAAAACAGTGAAAAAGAAAACAGAGAAAAAATTAGATAGGAAAGCTCTTAGCGAGTCTGTGCATGTTTAGAAAAAAATCACACCCCTACTGTCGGCCTGAAGATGACACCATAGTCCTACGAGGGGGGAGGGGGTTGAGAAGTGAGCCTCATCAGGTAACTCTAGGTGCATTAACAGATAGTTTGCCAACCAATCTGAGCATTGGTTGCCCTCCCAAAGAACATACATAAACCGAACATTTCATTGACTACTAGCAAAAGCTCGTATTCGAGTCACTAGGTGGGACTCACGAGCTTCATTGCCTTAGAAAATAATGCAATGACGGTTTGACAGTCACTTTTAACCAAAACATTTCTCCAACCTGTCTCCCAAGCTAACTTCGGCTCTTTTAACATACCCCACAGTTTCGCTTATAATACAGCACAATGTCCAATTCTTACAGCAAACGCTATATCCAAACTCTCTTGTGGTCAAGGAGAAGCCCTCCACAAGCTGCTTCAGTCGTTTGACCCTTTTAGGCTCCATTTGTATTTAATTTAACATACAGAGTCAAAAGAGGCTGCCAGCTAACATCCTTAGAGAAATGAAGTCGTAACCTTGGCTTTGTGTCTGTAAAGGAAAGTTGTATCTCCTTCTAGTAGTCAAGGATTGGCCGAGCAAGGTGGCGATCCCCATTGGTAGAGCTATCGTGGGTCACTTCGTTTCTCTAGCGCCAAATATACCAGCAACAAACAATGTATAAGGAACACGAAACAAAACCTCCCACACCCATGATACCGCATCTCCAATTATCAATCACTCAATCATCCCAATTGGCATCAAAGAACTGAGCTAGTGTATCATATGGTAAGGGACCATACCATATATCACGGATCACCAGACAATCTAAAAAAATATGCAGCAAAGACTCTCTCTCCTACTAACAGATTGGGCAAAGAGGGTCCGCCACGGACCATGAGCTGATACAATCTTTTGTGGGCAAACTTTTGAGTTGTAATCTCCAGAAAAACATTTGAATCCATTAACGCCCTTTCTATTTTCACAGCTTAATCTAAACTTCCTTAGAGAAATTGCTATGTTTCATTAGGATTGATCTAGTGATGAGGAATTTGAGTAATTTGTATTAAATTATGTGATCAATTTCAACAGATCAAATATTAAAATTAAATATAAGATTATTTATTCTTATATCTGTTTGATCGTGCCTCAAATAAGAATATGTAATATTTAAACTTTATGCTAAACTTTTCAATCTTTCAATTAATGGGAGGGCACCCAGGTAAATTGACCATTAAGTGGACCCTTTCTGAAATCATTATCAACCTTGCAGTCCCCAGATTCAAACCAATTAGATGTCTCATTCTCCCTCCGTACTGGGTTCCTGGTTCAGCTCCTAAATCTAAGAAAATCGAGGTTAGTGTGATGATGAGTATAACCAATATGCCCAATCTTAGAAGTCCCAGATTTAACTGCGTCTTTGTGTCTCTCTTGCTTATGTTGCTCCAAATCCAAACCATTGTGCTATGCTACCAATACAAAGTTGGAGATCTAGATTCCTGGGGGTTACCCACTTCAGCAAATTCACAAGTCTATGACAAATGGTCCAAATATCACACCCTCAAAGTTGGTGATTCACTCTGTAAGTCCATACTCCATTCTATACTAGTACATAGTTTACTCGTTAACATTAATTTTTTAGCTCATTTTTTTTTTACATATGAATACAGTGTTTCTATACCCACCAAGTCAAGATTCGGTTATTCAAGTAGCAGAGGAATCATATAAGAGTTGCAACCTTAAAGATCCAATCTTGTATATGAACAATGGTAATTCGCTGTTTAATATTACATCAGAGGGGGTTTTCTACTTCACCAGTGGAGAAGTTGGTCATTGCCAAAAGAATCAAAAGCTTCAAATATCTGTGGGTGTTGGGGGAAATGTAAATGCACCTGCTCCAACTTCATTAGCACCTTCCTATCCCACTGTATTTGGCACCATTCCTGTTTCTCCTTCTTCTTCTTTATCTTCAACTTCTTCTTCCTCACCTCACCTTACTTCAACTTTTCCACTCGTTATCATTGGATTCTTGTTATGTTCATTTCTCTCTAGCTTGATGTGACAACCTATCAGTAAAGACAACTCAGAAATATTCAGAGTGATATTGTTTTTGAACTTTTTTTCTTTCTTTCATTCTTTTCACAATGCTCTGGAATTGGTGATATTGGTTTTTTCACTTTTTTTGTTTTACGTATAAAGTTTCTTAAATTGTATTCCTTTCATCAATGTATTGCAATAGTTATAATTGGAGACTACGAATGCCATTATGCATGATGGGTGGCTTTTTTTTTTGTCTTTCTATTCTGGCAGAGAATAATATATTATATATGAACTGTGAAAAGAATAAACAAAGCTTTTTGAATCTCGCTCATTCTTTGTTCATGTGATGAGCAACTAATAGAGGTAACACTATTTTCTTTCCAAATTTAAAGGTAATCGAACGATTGGTCCGAAATTTATAGCTGTTGCGACAACCAATTAGGTGAGGACTTCCTAAAAGCAAAGGGAAATAAAAGAAAGCATACAAATTAAAAAAAAAAAAAAAAAAAAGATATATAAAACTGAAATTAGCGACAGCTTTGCCAGCTGGGAATGTGCGTTGGGTGGGGCATTGTCGGTTAATAATCAACTCCAGTGTCGGTACCGCGTCAACTGTTGGGTGATTCCAGTTGTAGAATGTGTTCAACACTTCGAAGTTCGAAAGATTTACCTTTTATTTTTTGAACGTTGTAGTTCAATTATCGAAACGTTTGACCAAATTAAACTCCTGCTCAGAGATTTACTTCTTTCATTTTTTATCCTAGTATTTCAATTATCGAAACGTTTGAGCATATTAAGCTTCTAAACAACGCGCAACTGGGTGTGTTTGTACGAGGTGTTCATCAACCGATCTAAACCGCGATGATCGAACCGAAAAATCAATAATCGAATAAATCGAAAATCGAAAAATCAAAAACAAAAAAACTGCAAATTTTAATTGGATTGTATCGGTTTTTAGATCGGTTTTACCGATCCAATATATTAATTTCCCTCTACCTACTTGGTTCTTTTTCTAATCATAGTCCAAAAATTTATAAACCCAAGACCCATTAACCTATCAACTAAACCCAAAAAAAAATCTAGTAACGTCTCATTAACAAAATTTTATTTTTGTAGAGCTTAATATCTCATTGCTACAAAAAATCTATATTATAGTTTACTAATGCTTTTGTATTTCAAAAAAAAAAAAAAAAGAATTACAAAGTCAATATATACAAAAGATGTTATTTGCATAGTAATCATGAAATAAATTTTAGGATTTTTTAAAAACCAAAAACCGATCCAATCCAAATCGAAAAAAATTGGATTGGATCGGATTTGAAAAAAAAATTCTAACCGAATGGATGATTATATGATTAAACCGAAGGTATTGGATCGGATAATTTTTACTTCCAAAATCGATCCAATCCAAACCGCGAACACCCCTCGAACGCAACATACAACTATTCGTTGTACTGCGCTCTCCAAATGTACTTGTTCCCATTGACTCTGTAGTAATAAGATCAGCAAGCCCCTATTTGGCGATTCCAGGCGCAACTGTTCACGGACATTACGGAGAAATCCTTTCGAAAGGGGATATATTAGTTACTTTGTACAGCCTCGCATCTGCGAGCTGCAATCTACATATCAGGACGAAGAAAAATATGTTACGGTAAGTTGTGCCTCCTATACAATATCAGCATAACTTGAACATACGAGTGTAAACGCGTTAACCACAGAAGTATCTATTGAACGCTACGTGCGCATTTAGACGCGGCTAAAGTATGTGCGCGTTCATGTAAAATCAGCCCATGTCAAACACGCATGGATGTCATGCACGTCTTGCTCAATATAAAGTATAAGGGTTATGTTTATCTCATTTTACATGAGATAAACAACTCTCCTACACACATAAAAAGGGATTGGGTCCCACCACTCTTTTTTCTCTCTCCTCTTATCTGTGGGTCCCACTTATACTTTTATTTCTACAACATGAGATAATTTTTTCCCTACAACATGAGAAAAATATATCCCAAAGTATAAACCTCTCCACCGAACATAAAAAACGCCACTCTCTTCTTCCTAACCCCATTTCCCTTTGTATTTCACCTTCGTCAAACTCTCTTCTTCTCGCACCCACTTTCTTCTTCCCAAATCCCATTTCCTTTTGTATTTCACCTTCTATGTATCAGTGTTTGAATTTCCTTTTGTTTTGCAGTTGGCGGAAAAAAAATGAGTTCAAATCTTATATACTATAATGATAGAAAAGCCATGGGTCTTCGTGGTGCAACATTTGAAAGTGAGAAAAGAACAATGTGTATTACACATGGTACTAGCTTTGAGGAGTTGAAGGAAAAAAATTATCAGGAATTAGGATTGCAAGGGAATCAATATATTTTTGAAATGACTGTGAGAACTCTTGCTGGCAAAAATGAATACACAACAATATCTATTACAGATAATGATGTTGTTGATATTATATTAGATATATTTTTGGAACAATGTGAAATGAGTTCTAATCATAGTAGTGCAAGGTAGTTTGTTGAGCTATACGTAGATGTTGAAAATGCTGAGGATTTGTCAATATCGATGTGGTTGATTGATTTGGATACAACACCAAATACTAATAATTTATAGTGGTATGTATCATCACTTGTACCTCCGCCAACACGCAATAATGTAACAATTAAGGATGAAGACATTCCAACATGGATCCGTAATGATGATGACAAAGAAGAAGAAGACGAGGATGCCCATCTGGATGTTGAGCACGATGACTATCAGCCAAATGGCGAAGAGGATGAGGATACTAATCCAACTGTTGTGCCAACGAAATTTTGAAACACCATCCATGAATTGTCATCAACAGGTGTCATTGGGTATCAAAATGTGGTCGAAGGTTAATGGACAAGTTCTTTATTCACTCTTATTTTTATTTTTACCTTATTCATTTAACTACTGATTTCGATATATATATTGTGTAGGTGACATCGTAAATCCGTTTTGGAATGACATTATGCATTACTTATACATTAATTATGAGTATCTGAATGAGGATTAAGAATGCATTGAAAGGGAGTATTGTGGTAAATGGACCATTGTGGATAAGTTATTTGTTAAACAAGAATTTGAATCCAAGTAAGCAATGCAGATGGCAGTCAAGTCTTATTGCATGATAGGATTGTAGAAGGAAAGGACAGGTGGATGGGAATTTGAGAGAGGGGAGAATGAGAATTTGAGAGATTTGCATCGGTGGGTGGGGGGAGGGAGTTCGAGTGGTTAAATAGACTTAAACGCGGTATCCAACACACTGCCCTTGGACGCAACATCGTCAGAGGCGTGTTTATGACACGTCTGACGCATCACCTGTGTTAGATATATTAATAATGTAGTCTAATTGTATGTTCACATATAAGCCCAATAGATGAAAGCATGACTATTTAGGTCCATATAAACTGAAGCTCAATTTCTTGCATTATCTCTAGGATTTTCCTAAGTTGAAGGTAACACAGTTGAACATTTCAAACTTATGCCTCTTAGTGTAACACTTCAAGCACCTCAAAACTCTTCTCTCTTAAACCCATAGCCTCAAATTATGCTTCTCTCTAGCTCTAACGCGCCTTTCAAAGTTGTGAGTCATTGTCATGGTCAAACACGCCACTGACAAGTGTGTGTTTCTCCAGCTCTGGCACGTCTTTCAGTTATGTGTGTCGAAGTCAAAGCTAAACTTGCTACTTACAGGTGTGTGTCTCTCTGAGTCTGATAACGTGTAATTCACATGTGTGATGGCGTGTCTCAACGCGCCTTCCCCAGTTGCATGTCATTATGCATTAGTTCAATAATCAGTGGTGGAGCTACGTTTTGTGTGTGGGGCCTTGGCTCCAGCTTGTTTTAGAAAATTGGTCACGTCTTTAACGTAACTAAATAATTGTGGTTAAGTTTCTGGATAAAATTTAATGTTAAATTTCACTTAAATTTTTATTGGTCCTAGCTCAATGAATGGGTTGGCTCCACCACTATCGATAATATGTTTGACTAAAAATTTAATCCGGTCAAGCATTTCAAAGTCAAAAAGCCATTTTTTTCATTAGCTTAATGTTTGACACTCCTTTTTTATGGTACATAATGTTTGGCGGTCTTTATGGCGCTAAGCATCAACAAGAAGAAGGAACCCGATAGTGCATAATTTGGAACAAGGTTGTAGGCACTTGTTTTCAGACGTTAAAAAGAAAAAAAATCAAAAAAAGAGAGAGAGATCGTTTTTAGCTTTTTAGGTGATTCTTTTGTTTCGGTAAGTTCTTAGGAGACTGTATTAAGAGTTAGATCTAGTGTTATTAAACTTGAAAAAGTCATCGACTCAACTAATGAGTCGTTTATTGTATTTTTTTGAGCTAAATTTATATAAGAGTATATAAAAAAAAAAAAAAATAACATAAGCGTTATAATAAGCACATGGTAACCACTTTTTTTAGTTAAACGGACTTTTAAAATTTTGTAAAACACTCAAAATAATCAAAGATCAGACTCGTAACTTGCCGAGAGATACATATAATATTTAAGGATAATATATTACGCATACTTTTTTATATGTTTTTTTTAATATCATTGAATTACAATCTCAATCAATCTTCATCGTTTTTCTCTTTTCGGGTTGTTGGTTAAGATTATAATTCAATGATATTGGAAAGAAATAGATAGAGTATAAAAAAAAATTATATGTATCTCAGGTCAAGTTACGGATTTGATCATCAATTCTTTGAATATTTTACACAAAATACTAAAAAGTCCGTTCAACTAAAAATTGATCGGATTAATATCAACGATGAGTCATCGTTTGATTCTTCGAAGTAAAAGTGTTTAAATCTTTCACGCAAAATTCTAAAAAAATTGTTAAATTAGAAAATTGGGGTCAATTTAATATCGATTTATACGCAGTTAATCAGTTTTATATTAAATCGTATGCATAAACGGATTAATTTAATTAGATCAAACCAATTAATGGTCCAATATTTGGTTAAACCAGTCGGACAAGCCGATCTCGATCTAGTTTTAATCCAATATGATTTTAACAACACTAATTAGATCGATTGAAATTGAGTTTAACACTTTTAAAAAACAAAACTCAGTATATTATAACTGTTCGATTTTTCTGCAGATAAGTTATCTGCAGCAAACTCAATACGATATAGTTTTGAAGCAAAAATCATAGTGTTTTTATAATTTTAATTTATTTCAAGGTTATAATAGTTTTTATATTTATAATTTTTTAAGATTTCAATATCAAAACTACGTTATTTTCGAAATAAATGCAGATAACTTATAGGCTAAAATGTTGTTGCAGTTAATGCAGATAAATTATCTGCATTTATTTCCAAAACGACGTCGTTTTGGTATTGAAATCTTAAAAAATTAAAATATAAAGACTATTACAACCCTGAAATAAATTAAAATTACAAAAACACCATGATTTCTGTCCCAAAACGACGTCGTATTGGCTTACTGCAGATAACTTATCTGCATTAACCCTAGAAAAATGCGAACCCACATTTTTCTCTTGCTAAAAAGCTCAAATTATAAAAATAACCGTTTCATCCACGATTATTAACCTGGGTGAATTTTTACAACACAAGATCAATGCTAAAATCTACCCATATCATTACTAAGAACAAATTGGGAAATATATACATTTTACAGAGTAAGGGAATGCAAGGGTTGAAGTTGAAAGCATGAATTAAGAGTGCTAATAACAATAACTAAGCTAATCACATTCTAGTCAAGTGAAAACGGGACAACCCGGAACCACAAGTCCTTTAGCCGTTGGACAATGAGCTAAGGGACAACCATCAAGGTCATTTCCCCACCAATTGATACTAATATCCTCCAATCCTAGGCATAGATATAAAAGCACCCCCATAAAGGCAAGACCCGCATCAAGGGCCCCAGAGAGCACATAATTGTGACGCCGCCACCATTCTGGCTTGTACCTATAAACAACAAACCCAGAGAGAAAACCAACAATGATCCAACTAGTGTAATTCACTGCAGTTGCTGGAGGCATCATTCCTGTGGCACCTATCAACACAGGCATGTTTACGAGTCTGATCCACTCTTGTTGTGGGAATGCCTTAGTAGCTAACCAAACTAGTAAAGGAGCAATAGCTCCACCTAAGAAGAACCAATTCACTTTCTCATAGGTGCCCAAGTCTCCAAATATTCTCCTTGGTCCAATCAAACCCCAAATAACTGATGCATCATAGAACACTGTGTCACTTGGACAAGTCCAAACAGAGGATGTGTCTTGACATATGTCAGGGATGGTTTCCATTAACCACCATGCGGTACCCAAATACACAATACCAGCTATAAGCGTTCCCACAACCTAATTAATTAGCAACATTCAAACAATTAATAACTTGTGAACACTTTTTTATTACACCATCTTTAAATTCATACAAGGAAGAAAAATTAAACGCTTTTAAGTTAAAAAGGTCTAGAAATGAATGGTGAATATTGACCTGTGCCATGAACATGGTTCTGGGAGGGATTTTCATGTAGTGGCCGAGCTTGAAGTCTTGCAAGAAAGTGATGGCTTGTGTCATACTTATGTAACCATAAACCTTGAAGCACATGTTAGCTACAGGATATCCTGGGTAGATATACCCTATGATGTACTCGGTGATTATGTTCAAACCTGGACTCTGTAATTAAGAAAATTAGAAAGCTAGCAAAGAAACAAGAAGGATATATATATATATATATATATATATATATATATACATATATATATATATATATATATATATATGTGTGTGTGTGTGTGTGTGTGTAACATACACTATTACATGCAAAAAAGTGATTGGATACAAAATTGAGAGAAATGATTGTAATACTTTTGGGAGAAGTAAACAATTATGTAGTAACCTGATTTGTGATTGCAGTTATTATCCCAATGGGGAGAGTGAAGATGATGGCAATGCCACATGCCAGCAGAACACCCCACCATGGCAACTGAAGCTGTTCGATGTAATATTCACAAGTAAAGATGGTAGCTGCAATAGTTGCGATGAGTATGCACACGAACCACCACTCAGGAACCTGTTTGTATCTCCGCATAAGCTTGGTGTGTATGTCCATTGTTGTTTCCTTAAAACTTGATTTACTCTGCTCCCATATTTCTCTGTATATTCAATTTCATTTCATGCTTAAAACGTGTACATGCGCACTACCTACCTATACCAATTTATCCATGTCCACATACATGCAAATTAAAAAAAAAAAAAATTAAAACCAGAATGGAAGTTCTAATTAATTATAGAGATACCATCAACTTAAACATGAGTAAACCAATAAGTATTATATTTATTATTAACCGTTTATCCCAATTGTATTTAGGGCTTCACATGACTAATAAATTAGAATAGTTAGATATAAGTAGAATCAATAACTAACAATAGAAGTAAAACTTAAACCGATATAAATTGGTTTTTCACCTAAATTATATATATATATATAGGGATAGGATCAACTTACACCGGTGTAAGAATAATAAATTTTACACCAAATCTTAACCGTTGATTTCCGTGCATCTAATGGTTGAGATTTATTGGGAATTAAAAATTAATTAATGAGTGGAATCTAATAAATTTTAACCGTTAGATGCACAAAATCAATGGTTAAGATTTGGTGTAAGACTTTTTATTCTTACACCGGTGTAAGATGATCCTGCCCCATATATATATATATATATATATATATATAGGGGCAGGATTTTTGACGCCAGTGTTAAATTTTGAAATTTGACACAATTTTATCTGTTAATTTTTGTCAATTAACAGTTATCATTTATTGGGAATATTGATTCCCAATAAATGATAATCGTTGATTGACAGAAATCAAAAATTGAGATTTAGTGTCAAATTTTTTAAATTTGACACCAATATCAAAAGATCTTATCTTTTTATATATATATATATATATATATATATATATATATATATATAGGAGAAGGATCCGTTTATAATTATTTTTTTACAAATTTTTACAAATTATGCTATGTATTTCCAGAAGTAATAATGTAACCTAATGTACTTCCGAGGGTACATAGTACAGTTTATAAACAAAAATTTATAAATGTAACCCTCATCGTATATATATATATATATATATATATATATATATATAGATTTAAAAATAATAAATCTATCATTCAATTTTAATTATTAATATATATACATCAAATGATCGTATTTTATTAAATTATATTAATTTTTAATAAATTACATTAATAAGATGAACAATGTTATTTTTAAAATATCTTTTTGTTTATGATCTTTTATAATTTCTTTTCGCTTATAATCTCTTATAATCTCTTGGAAAAATTTCAAAAACTCCCCTACGAGTTTTCTTAATTATCACTTACCTCATTTACAAATTTTTTAAATTATTTACATTCTTATTTAATCTTTTTTATCATTTACCCCGTTGACTTAAAGTTTTTTTATCACTTACCCCTCACTTAGGGAGATAAATAATAAAAAAGCTTTAAGTTAGGAGTAAATGATTCAAAAAAATTGGGAGGAGGTAAATGATTATGAAGAAAATGATAGGAGGGTTTTTGAAGTTTTTCCTAATTTTTTTTTGCTTATAACATTTTAGGGGCAGATTATATTTACAAACTTTTTTGTTTACAAACTACACTAAGTACGATCGGTCATACTTTAATCATACACCGGTCACACTTAGTGTAATTTGCAAAAAAAAGTTTGTAAACAAACCGTATCTCAACTTTTTAAACCTATTTTCCCCTGTTGATTACCGTCAATATAATACGAAAATCAACGATACAAAATAAGTCTAAGCAAAAGAGTTAAAGAATAACACTCCTCGAATAAAATTATTGAACGTAAATTTCATTATTCTGACACTATAACTTAATTCTAGCCTTATATATAACAAAATAATGGCATTGAAAGTACACACCTTCCGTGAAAGAGAGCAACATGCACAATGGTGGCGGTAAGTGCAGCAAAGCCAACGCCATAGGTCATGGCAAAGAAAGTGCTGAGGTAGAGTCGCCCTTCTTTCTCATAAGCCGCAAGGTCTAAGTGGAAATCGGAGTCTACTATCTCTGTGATGTTATAAATTTCACCTTTTGAAGTGAAAAGTTTGTCGGAGAAAATGGGAAAGGTTCTGGCATCGTACACATTGAACCAATAACAAAATGGAGTCAGAATGTACATCACAAACACGAATCCCGCAGCAACGTTGGCAGTGGCAAACCATGGGCTTGCAAGTGGGCTTCCAAGGTAGGCTGAAATTGCAGACCAGTCAAGCCCAACGGCACCTACACCAAGCCCATATAGGCCCGAGCCTATTTGTTGGGCCAGAACATTATTGGGAAATAGCCAACATATCCAAGAGAGAGAGGTTAACATTTGAAAAATGTAGCCAGGGAACACGTAGTAGGCGAAGCTGCACAAAAATGCGATTAGGAAGAATTGAAGTCGCGTTAACCCTCCCTTTGTCCTTTCCTCCTTCTCGTGCAGGGCCCTGAGTGTAAGGTTCCAAACAAATTAATAACAATGAGTCACAACTCAAACCTTTCTTTTTATCTTATTATAAAATTAAATAATAAAATCTTATCCAATAACCATAAATGAATAAACAAAAATTTATATTAGGCTTTTATTTGCGTGGAGCGTAATTTTTTTTTTTCTAAACAAATTTGAAGAGTACACGTTTGTATAAAAAAATATGAATTTTAAGACTCCTTTTTTAGTAAATTTATATAAAAATTATAAAAAAAAGAACATATCTTTGGGGAATAATCTTTTAACTATGGTATAAAAATAAGAAATTTTATTTCAAATCTCAACTCTTGATTTTTGTATATCTAACAATTGTAATTTATTTAATTATACTTATTAATTAATTATAAATTTCTAATAAATTATCGCCATCAGATACATAAAAATCAACAATTAAGATTTGAAATAAAATATTTATTATTAAGCTCGAATCAAATGTTTCCTCTCCATATCTTATCTCAAAATTCATGAATTTTTTAGTGATGAGGTAAACGGTCTGGACATAGGAAAGAAAAAATATATGCCAAAATGCATTTTATATGAAATAATGTTTGTTTTTCTATTTTTATAGTTACGTTCAAAAGTTTGATCACTCAATCATAATAATTTAGTGAAATTTCGCTTCGTGTTTGGTGTTGAAAATTAAATTCAAAAATAGGATTATAATTTCCGAATTTTAAGCAGAAGAAGCATGCGCATCTTGGCACGTTTGGGCCCCGGTTGAAAAGGATAATCGTCCTTAATTTATTGCAAATGACTTGTCAAATTAATAAGAAATAATGAACACACAACAACTTGTTTGCAAACAACAATCATACAACAGTAACAACAATTGAATCAAAATATATTTATGTAATGACGTCATTGTTTGTAGATATTTTCTGTTCTACATTAAGTTATCTTGGGCTAACTGCTATATTAATGACTAACTTCTACACTTAAAAAGAAATACCATTAATTTCAAACATGTTTTATCATGAGTGTGATGTGATCATGTATTATTATTACCGTTCTTTTGTTATAGAGTGTACTATTATTACCTGAAGAGTGAAACTTGAACTAAATTTGCTGGCCACCACATTGCTGCCGGCTCCACCAAATAACGTCTAAATATGCCAGCCCATCCGAAACCCAATACCTGCCATTCAAAGCCATATATATATATATTAATAAAACACCAATATTTATTAGCGATATAATATTATTATATCTATTTTTTTTTATTTGCCTATTCATCTGTAATACAGTTAGATTAAAATCTAGAAAAATTATGAATGTCAGTTGAGATTATGAGTTGAAAAATAAAAATAAAGTAGAAACAAAAAAGTATAGACATAATATTTTATCTTTATTTATTATATAAAATTTATTTTATTAGTAACTGACCAAACAAGTTAGCTGAGGCAAAACACCAAATTTATTATTTATTTAATTTGAAGAGGAACAGAAAAGTTAGGTGGTAGTATATTGGAAGCAATGTAACTAAAAGTCAAAATAAGCAAAGTAATTATTAAATTAAAATTAACCTCGTACAGTACCTGAGTGGTGATGACAACAAGAAAAGAAACAAAAAAGGAGATATGTTGGCGGTAAAAGACTTTGACAGCGGTAACAATGTGAATGGCATAGACAGTGCCAGCACCGGAATTGGCAAAGATAGTAATGAGAACATGCTCTTTGACATTGAAGGGACCAGGGTTCAAGGTGAATTCCCAACGTGTTCCTCTGAAGAAGGAACGTTTGGTGATTTTTGAAGCCATGAGTTGACCCAATGGCACAACCGCAATTTGAGCTGATATGGCTGTAATTGTTAGAGGCTCTGTTCGATACCAAAAAAACTGGTTGAGGAATGATAGGAGAACACATGAAAGGGTTCCTAACACCCACATTCGGAATGTTAGAACCGGAAGAGAAGGGTCATCTGTTGTTGGAACCGTTAGAGCCACTTGTTTAATGGGCGAGTTTTCATCATTATTCACATGTTCTTCTTCACTTGAGGATGGTTGGTTGATGTTGGCATCTTCATCTTTTTCCTCTTTCTTCTCCTTGTTGGGTACTACATATATATATATATATATATATATATATATATATATATATATATATATGAGGTTTGTTTAAGATAACAAATTAATGAAAAAAGAAGAAAAAAGAAAAAAGAACCATAGATTAATTAATATTGGGTTAATTATAAGTATATATAGAAATGAAATAATTGAAAAAATGAGATGCTTACGGAGAGGGGATGTGATCTCGTGTGAGGATTGTTCCATGGGATTTCTAAGTTGATTCTGAATAATATCTCTGTGTTCTACGAACTATCCTTCTTCCAAAGAGAAAGAGCAGGAGGTAGATATAGAATGAGGTCACGAGGACAATGTTTTGAAGGTGAATGGCAAAATTAGTACATGCTCATTTGAATGGCCTTGAGCACACTCCAATAATGGTTCTTTGACCAAAAATAATATTTTTTAAATTCATTTATCAAAATAGGGTTTCAGCCATGCGTATAAAAATGGAAAATACATGTGATGTTTTGCAACAAGAAAAAAAAAAGTTACTTACGACGGTGGACACAGTTAATTAAAAATTAGGCTCATATTCCATAATGCGTGAGTTCGAATTTCACTTATTGATTCGAAGACGTCGATAATGATGCGACATGTAATCTTTCTTTAAAACTCTCAAAAAAATATTTTTTTAATTAAAATTATGAGTAAATACTCATTTTGGCTCCTGACAAAACTCATTCTAGTCCCTAACAAAAATAAATTAGTTTGGAAGTCCCCAACAAAGAAAAATAGATCCCACGTTAATCCTTCTATTAGTCCCAAACAGACGGCGTCACTGACGGAGCTGATGTGTAACGTTAATGGCCATGCTCAACTGCCACGTTGGAGGAAATATGACGTCGTAACCTAACCTGCGTCCACGTTGCTCAGAATAACAATGAGAAACCCAAAAGTGCCCCTCACCTAACCGTTGTTTACTTTACCATTTCTCACTCTTGAAAGTTCGACGCTCTATTGTTGAGAAGGAAGAAGATCGTTCTGTCAACATATCCCTGCGTTTTGAGTCTACAGTGGTTCAACAATCGGAGGGAAGTGGAGGAAGAAATACCTTTGGTTTGGTGCGAGGCTCATCGTTTCGTACTAAAAGGTAAGACACTAATCTATTTTGGAACACTTTTTTATTCTAGTTGCTATTTGTTGTCTGTGGTCCCCATGGAGTTTCTGTTATTAAATGGGTGTTTTTTTTTTTATGCATGCTGAGTGGACAATGCGATCCATGTTCACTTTAGGGTTTAGAGTAAACAAATGTCTACCGGGTGTGGCGTGGTCCCTGTGTAAGTAAAGTGGTCCATGGTTGACCCATGAACAATTAAAAATCACATGCAAAGTGTTGAAAAAAAAAACGCATGTTCCATTTGTCTGTTTGTTTATTATTTTTTATTGTTTGAGGTGTCCAGATGTCTTGCCTTTGTTTTATGAGTAAGTACCCATTTCTAAAGTAGTCATTGGATTAATGAAAGCTACCTTTTTTTTGGTTTGTATAGATGTCTGAATATATAGTGATTGTTTATCATCATGGTGGTGTTTTAATAAGAGATGAAGATGGAGTGCTTACCTATGTAAATAAGAGAGTAGACTCACTGCCTGAGATGGATATTGATTACTGCAATTTGCGTGACCTTGACACTCTGTTTAAGCAATTTGGGTATGAAAAATGCAAAAAGATGATGTGGCTAAAGCCTGGTGAACTCGATTTGGAACAAGGCCTCAGACCACTTAGTACCGATTATGATGTTATGCCATGTGTGAGGCTACTTTAGGTAATGGCAATGAGATACATGTGTATTTTGAAGATTGCATTTCAATTCCTCAGTTTGGTTCACCTGAACATGATAGTGCAGAGGATAATGTGGTTAATTCCACATATAATAAGGACTATGCACATGATGATGATGGGGTGAATTCGGAGCATGAGATTTCACATGATCATGGGGCTAATTCGGATGAGGAGATTTCACATGGTGATGGGGTGAATCATGAGCAAGAGAGTGCAGAGGATGGTGGTCATTCATCCGAACATGACAATGCAGCAAGTAGTGGCACCAGGGCCAGATTCACAAACTTTATGTCTACTCCAGGTTAAAGCCACCAAGACCAACCCCGCAGAATTGATTGGGATACTGTGTAATCAATGACATTAGGCCATTTTTTGGATGCCTCTGATATAGGAATTGATTGGAATTATAATTAGGATATTTTTTTTGAAAATACTTCGGTATTGGCCCTGTTGAAATATGTCATTAGGCCATTTTTTGTATTGCCTCTGGTTATGGCCATAGTTAGTAGGAACATTATGCTTCTTTGGAATATATATGTATTGGCCTTCACGGAAATGTGTTAGTGTTATTTTTTTGTGTGACTGTGGCATGTTGTCCAACATGGTTAGTACTTGTAACTAGGATGTGATGAAATGAATGCGAAATGTTTGGTTACTATCCGTCTTTGCTGTCATTACTGTATTCAATGTGCAATTTTTAAATTTTGGTCCACACCATCTGTCATTATTACTTCTATTGATACAGTTTCTGGTTTCTGTCAACATTGGTATTTTTCTTGTGTTTGTTGTGTCCATTTTAGGGTCATGTGTAGCTTCACTGCACTTATCATCCATCAGTAATTCAGTTCCTTTATTAGTCCTCAACATTTTTTATCGATGACCTTTTTAGTCCTTGTTTACTAACACATAGATCCATAATGGTCCCTAACAATTTTATCGGGGTCCTTTTTGGTCCCTGTTAAAGTTCCCCATGTACTTGCTGATTTCAGTCATGACTTATAGAATTAACTTCTGCATAAATCACACCATCACATTCTTAGTTTAGTGTTCATACAGTGATTCCAATTTTGTTTATCTCCATCAAGTTTATACAACACTTTGTGCCAACAGACATAACTTCAAATACATAAGCCATTTTATATACATTGCATGAACACCATTTCATTATATTTCAACACTGGTCCTTCCATTACAAATCTTTACATTCCAAAATTATTACAACATGTAATGGTACATACACAAGCAAATCTCAACAAAACCACATTTTTTTATTTCACTCCAGCCTACTTGCAAGATATATACATATTACAAACACAACAATAATGGATCTAGCAAACACCCTAGCACACCTACACACATGCTTAATTTCCTTCTCCACCCTTTCAAACTCTGTATGCATCTTCATTGATAGTTCATTAATCTTTTTATGGTGCTCATTAATCTTCTTTTTCTGGTCATTCACCTCCAGCTGCAGTTCATCATTAAGCTTCATGTCCACAAAGTTCAACTTGAATTCTATTTCAGCTATATTCAACTCCGGCATATTAATTCTCCAATCTTCCAGCTCCATGGTATCAGATGTAGCATAATCCACCCATGTAAAAAAGTTGCAGTGGCTTCTTTTCCTAACACCAAATAAAACCAAACTGTTAATAACATTCAACTTAGACAAAGAACGCATGCAAACAAATACCTGTTGTGCAATTTGTAATCAATTAAATCTTCCACACAAATACGCAAGTGCACGTGTCACAAGCAATAAAGGGGTGTGTGAGTCCAAGTATCATTCCCACGGAGATAAGTGTCAAGTAATGATTATTTAGGTGAAAAAAGTAGGTGAAATGATTAATTGTGATGATTGGATTGGTAAAATAAAAGACAATTAAAATTAAGAAAGCAGTAAACTAAAATTAAAGGTATTAAGATGATGGATGAGATATAGGTCAGGTTCAATTTCCCTGATACAGCAATACTAAAACGATGCTTTAACAGTGCTATATCAATGTTTAACTAGTAACCGAACACTAAGGTATGCTGGGACTTTTGACCAACCTAACATATATACCCAATAACTAATTCCCACATCTCTATGGCCAAACTAATCACTGAATTGTTCAAGTTCAAGTTCAAGGTTATGTGGTGTGAATGATCTCTCTACCCACAACTTAATCAAGTTATAATTAACCTAATTAATCCACACAATTCAACAAGGGTCTGGATTCAGAAACCTCTCGGCCCAACCTCCTCAATATCACATATGTATCCCTCGACATGCACACATGAATGAGATTAAGCAAACTCGTTGAATAACTAATTAAACATTAACATAAAAAAAGTTTAGGCATACATCTCAATGTTACAACCATTTCCAAACACCTCATAGCATTTTTAGGAATGGGATCTTCATATCATATATATATTATATTATTCATATTATATATATATATAATTATATCATTTTTTTCTCCTAGATTGTCCCTTCTTTTCTAACGGGTTTAGGTACTTTATCATCTAACCTATAGAGCAAATTAGCTCATAATGGAATTAAATAAAACAGAGAAAAGAAAGGAAGAACTCATTGAAAAATAGAAAAGAAGATGAAAACGAATGCTGTAGGAAAACGTCGTCACTGCCTTGCTCCAGCAGCTCTTCCCTCTCCAAGAACCTTACTTTCTCTCTCTAAAACGTTCCCACTTGCTTCTGACTTCTCAAACCTTGAACCTCTCTGAACTCTCTCCAAAACCATGCTTTAATTTGTGGGGGAACTCTTCTTTAAATAGGAAAATGGTTGGAAAATTGGGCTTTGGGGTTAGGGGTGAAAAGCTATGAATCTTGTTGCTGCAGCCTTATCGTATCCCTAGATTCTTGGGCTGTTGGCACTTGCTTGGATAAGATCTTGATCTTCTTGGATTCCTTGTGCCAATGTTGTTGTTGACCGAGTGTGAAGTTGTTATCCTTGTTCCTTGGGATTTTGGGACAAGATTATATCTTCAGAAACGTCCTTTGCTTGCTGGTGTATTGTTGAGGAATAACTAACTTTTGAATTTCAAAAGTTCAGTTGTCCCTTTGTCCATGCTGTCACGCTGTAGCGATTGCTATGTCATCAATTCTTCAGCTCCTTTGCTACAGCATTACTACGTCAATTTTTCCTACAAAGTCAAACACTCAACAAGTCATCTTTTCTTATACAAAATCAAGGAATATTGTCTTATTTTCCATACGTAGTCATCTCAAAGCACTTAATCATGAACATACAATAATTAGCTCAATTATCATGCAAAGAGGTCAACTTATATGGAATTTATGCAACAAATTCATCATAAAAATACTAAATTAACTCTCATTTGGGAGAGTTATCACACTTCAAACTCAAAATGTTGCTCGTCCTCGAGTAACAAAGAAGAAGATGATTAATTGCTCTGAAAAATTCGGCAGCATAATTGCAGCAGTGACTATTACTGAGATGAGCAGTTCTGATGTAGCATTCCAACAACAATGTACACGTGAGAGTTGCCTTTCAATCTTGGTTTACACTTCAACTTTGGGGTCCTTGTTAGCTTAATTTCTCTTGGCTTCGTGCTTTTGGAGTATTGAATGTGTGTGTGAAGAACTTCCTTGTTGGCTTGATCCACTTGAGAGCATCGAACTAAGAATCATAAAACTTAGTTGTTGTATCCATACTTTGCCGAACTTGAATCAAAACTTATGTGTAGAGAATTGAAGAAACGAGTGTCCACCTTGCTTGCCTTTTCTATTTAACTTTGGCTCCCTCTTTTATTTTTGTGAGCTTTGCTCATGTGCATTGGCACTTATTCTATTTTTGTGCTTTTGACTTTGATTTTTCTTTTTGCGAGGGGCTTTCTTTTTCACTTGTGCTTTTGTACTTGCTTTAGCTCGGCTTTTTTCACCCTTATAGCCTTCAAGACTTACTCATATGGTAATTGATGTGCCTCTGGAAAATGTGGTTTTCCAAGCTGGAAATTATAAGAATTAAGTAATAAAAGAGAAATTTAAATACATATTTGCTTATTATATTGATTCTTCTATGTTAATGATATTTCTCACCTATTGGTTGTGTTTTTACAGGAAAAAGAAGTGAAAATTATAAAAAGCCTATTGACGCAGACCAGCGCCGGATTGGAAAGGTTGCTCAGTACAATAGACAGAGACTTGGCGCAAGCTGGCGCCAAAACGGCGCCCAACCGCGCCATTTTACGAACTTCACAGCGGTACTTTGCAAGTGGCGCCAACTGGCGCCGGTTTTCACAGAATGTGCAAGATGGCGCCAAAGTGGCGCAAAGTGGCGCCAATTTATGGCGCAAGATGGCTTCAAAATGGCGCCAGTTACTGAGGAGGCTTGTCTGACTTTTACAAATTGATAGAAGCGTGGCGCGAGTTAGCACCACACCGGCGCCAACTGGCGCCGGTTTGCCGGAAAGATACACCGTGTTTTCTGAAGGGCAATTTTGGAAGAAAGAAGCAAGGCTTATAAATAGGACCCTCGTGACAGAAGCAAAGGACGAATCCTATTTCGAAGACCAGAGACGACGGTGGTGCTCAGGGAGAGTCTTGCAAGGAGCTATTTCATTTTCTTCTTCTTTTAATTTACCAGGTTTTATGAATATTGAATATTTAGCCATGATAATGGTTGGCTAGTTTATTTTTATTGTAGTTAGAGTCACAACCCTTATGTGAACCCTTGTTACGACGGATTGGTTTAATTTTACTCGTTTATATAAATTTCTTTATCTTACTCTGTGCGTAATTTCTATTCTCTTTGTTAGAATTGATCAATCTAATAGTTGATAATAGTTTGAGGGTTAGAACTCTAGATAGGAATATTGAGATTTTGACCTTGAAAGGGGTAGGATAACAATTCATATGCGTACTAGGAATAGTCGTATGTTAATTGCAGATGCTTTAATTATCGTGTTCATTGCTTAATTTTCATGAGGGATTACTAAGGGATTGGGATTCCAATTAAGGTTAAAGGGTTAAATTGCCAAGGGATTGGAATTTAACTAATTAGTTCTAGATGATAATTATCTGAGTATTTATATAAATAAGTATTTTTAAATCAATCCAAAGTAAGAAGTGGAGATCATATGGTGAGTGCACTCTAGCTACAATGTTTTTCTCATATTTTCACAAATCAATTCTCATTTTTATTGTTTCATTTCTCATAACAAAAAGACAAAAACAAGTCTTTATTTTCAGTTAACACTTTTACACAAATCGACAATATTTGTCACAAACTATTTGAACTCTTCCATTCTTGAAAGGACGATTATTTGATATACGATCACAATCCATGTGGAGACGAACTTTTCTTATCATTATATTACTTGTGCGATTGGTATACTTGCCGGGAAGCATCAAGTTTTTGGCGCCGTTGTCGGGGAATTGGCATTTCTTATATCAATTAATTTTGATCGTTAAGATTGGATTTTATTTTTATTTTTGATTTCTGTATGATATTTGAACAGTGCTACTAATCTCTTTTCTGAGTTGTAGATTACAAAGACTGAAAAGAGATACAGAAAACCTGCTCGGAAGAAGCTTGCATTCAACGAGTTAGGAATTTTGTCTGAGGAAGCACACACCATGGCAGGGAACAATGAAGAGGATAATCCACTCATGGATACTATTCTGATTCTATCGTTCAACAGGCCAAACACGAGTATTGTTCAGCCTAACGTGGCCAACAATTGGGAGCTCAAGTCTTCCCATATTCAATTGGTGGAGAGAGCTCAGTTTTGGAGGAGAGGAGAGTGAAGATCCTCACAAATTTATTGACAGATTCTTGAGGATCTGTGACTCAAACAAACACCCTCAGGTGTCGAATGATGCAATCTGGTTGAGGTTGTTCCCTTTTGCTCTTAAGGGAAAGACTCTTAGTTGGTTGGAAAGGCAGCCTGCAGCAAGCATTTCTACATGGGATGATCTGTCTCAGAAGTTCTTTGCTGAGTTCTTCTCGATGGAGAGGTACAACCAGATGGTGAATGATATCACCAATTTCACTCAGTTAGAGGGTAAAACTATGTGTGGAGCATGGAACCGATTCAAGGATCTAATGAGGAGGTGTCCTCAGTATAACTTGACTGCTGGTAATCAGGTGAGAATCTTTTTCAATGGTTGCAAACCTGAGGTGAGGATGGTGTTGAATGGTGCAGCGGGTGGCACGATCAAATCTCTAAGAGCAAATGAGACTCTTGAGTTGATCGAGAGGATGGCTGCCAATGAAAATGAAGTGTTGTCAGCAAAACCTATGAGAGGTATCCTTCATCTGGAAGGTAATGATGCGATGCTAGCTGAAAACAAATTATTTTCTCAGCAGATAGCAAACTTGACCTCAAGGCTTGACAAGATGCAGCTTGCTGGTGTTCAGACTAAAGCTGCTGCTGTTGTGTGTGAATATTGCCAGGACAATCATGAGTCTAATGAATGTCCTTTGATGTCTTCTGATTCACCTCAACAAATGCAAGTGAATGGCATTTGGTATGATCAGAGACCTCAGCAACAAAATGTTCAAAGAGGTCAGAATTTTGCTCTTGGAGGTAGTAATTATCAACGGAAGATTCAAGGAGGCGGTCTTGACTATAGTTCTAATAATTATCTACAACCTCCACCAATCCAAACCAAGGAACCTTCTTATTTGGAGAGGTTAGTTGGACAAATGGCTTAATACTCTAATGCTTTCGTGGAAGAGACTAGAGCCAATACCAAGAACACACAAGATTCTATCAGAAATTTGGAGAATCAAATTGGCCAACTGGCAAAACAAATGGCTGATAGAACTCCAGGTACCTTCCCTAGTAACACAGTTACCAATCCGAAGGAAGATTGTATGGCTATCACAATTAGAAGTGGTAAACTACTTCCATCTCCTGAGGTTGAAGAGAAGCTTAATGAAGTTAAGAAGCCAGAAAAAGAAGTTGAAATTCCTTCTAAGGTTGTGAAGCCTCTTCAGAAAGGTGAAGAAAAAGAGCAACCAATTGTTGCTGAAAAGAAGAAAGTTGAGCTGAGTCCTGATTATGTGAGAGCTATGGCACCTTATCCTGAAAGATTCAAGAAGGATGCTCAGAAGCAACACTATGCCAGATTTTTGGATATTTTCAAAAAGTTGCATATCAACATTCCTTTTGCTGAAGCTCTGGCTAGTATGCCCAATTATGCTAAATTCATGAAAGATCTGTTGTCAAGGAAGCACAAGTTACAAGAGTGCCAAACTGTAGCACTTACCGAGGAGTGCAGTGCTATCATTACAAGGAAATGTCCTCCTAAGCTTCGTGATCCTGGAAGTTTCAACATTCCTATTGAAATTGGTAGCACTAAAATTGGAAGGGCATTATGCGATCTTGGGGCTAGTATTAATTTGATGCCTCTTTCTTTTTGTAAATCCTTGGGGATCACTGAGTTGAAACTTACTTCGGTATCTCTTCAACTTGCTGATAGATCTTTAAGGAAGCCCAGTGGTATAAATGAAGATGTTCTTGTAAAAGTGAATAAGTTCATCTTTCCTGCTGATTTTGTGGTGCTGGATATGGAGGCAGAAAATGAAATGCCACTCCTTTTGGGTAGACCTTTCTGAGCTACATCTTGTGCCATGATCGATGTTGAGCAAGGAAAGCTTGAGTTAAGGACGAATGATGAGACCATTACCATCAACGTCTTTGACTCGATGAAACATTCTTCTAACAAAGGCGACTGTTTTAGCCTTGATGTTTTAAAGAAAGTGGGGAAAGCAGAAAAATCTTCTAGTCAAGAGCTTGGTGAAGAACTTGAAGCGCGTTGTCTTGTTCCTTTTAAGGAAGAAAAGAAAGTAGCATTTGAGGTTCTTGAAAAGAATGATGATGTCAAACATGAGAGGAAGCCTCAAAGGAAGCGTAAGGCTACAAAGAAGAAGACAATGAGAAAGGAAGTGGTGAAACTCTTAGATACTAGTTGGAAGATGTATATGGATTATCGGAGGATGAAGGCCGCTAAAAAGAGAATCTGTATGAAAAGACACCGAGACTCTATCTCTTAGAGGAAACATTACTTCAAGGAGTTCTTCACATGGATTCACGGTTGGAATCAAATATGGGAATGGTGGTCTGATGCACCAAGGCATCCAATACCACCAGATTCTCCATTTGTTGAGTCCTCCCATGCTGCTGGGGGGGAGGGGGTGACATGAAGGATTGATCAAATCTCCCTGTTGACGGAGATTTATTGTATATTAGTTTATTTTTCTTTTTAGTACTTTGCTGTTTTAAGTTAGTATATTTCCCAAACATTCTGATGCTTTATTGTGTGCATTATAGTTATCCTATATGCCACAGTTTGTTCTATTGTGCAGGTTTATCATCCATCTTTTGGTTTGATTATTGCTGGAGACAACAATTCTTTAAATCTGGGAATAGTAAGCTTTAGGAAAGCATTTTGGAACTGCAGTTCTTTTATCAGGGAGATATTCTAAACTCTTTTAATTTTTCTTAGTTATTTTGTGTTGCTCTTTATTTAAAAAAAAAAAAATATTGATCTGTTTTTCAAGCAATTCTCAGGTTTAAATGTGCTTATCTAGTTAATGTGCCTGACTGAAATTTTGGAAGTATATTGTATGACATTCTGGCATGACATTGCATAGGTATAATTGCATTACATAATTGCTCGTTTGTCTGAACTGATGTTGTGAAATACTGATAATATCTGAAGTCAATTTTCTTGAGTCTATATTGATACCATAGTTGTGAGGTTTGAGCTTAAACACTGAATTTTCTTGTTGAGAGACCTCACTGTTGTAACACTCTAGAACTTGATCTGTTTCTCTGTTATGCATGCATTGGTTGATATGATAAAGACATTTTGTTCTTGTTAGCTATTGGCCAAAATAATCCACCTGTATGAAATTTTTCCATTACTAGCCCCTTGAGCCAGAACTTTTTTTTTGATGAATGACCTGTGGCCTGATTGATTGCTTAGCCTATATCCAAGTGACTTACCTTAATTGAGATTGAATTACTGATGTGTTGAAAATAAAACAAAGAAATTGAGATAAGCTCCACAGAGGTCAAGTAATTAGGGGAGGTAAAATTTCATCTGTGCCCTTAAAACAAAAGGTGAAAAAGGAAAAAACAAGAAAAAGAAAAAGGGTGAACGTAAATAAAGGTGGCTGAAAGGAATTAATTCCCGAAATTCTGTGGGAATCTTAGTGGAGCAAAACCATTGAGTTGAATGTGCTAAAGTAAAAGAATATCAGTTTTTCAATCTCATTGTTGTTTAGCTACTATCCATATATTCCTACCCTTTAACTTGGCCAAGTTACAACCTGTGAAGTGTTTTTGATCAATTGATGTATGTGTTTGATTCTTCATTTTTAAGAATTTTTGAGAATATGATCAAGCCTATGGTAGTGTTATAGCTGTGGTTGATTGAGTGCTTATGATAACCTTAAACACTGAGTGTTGAGTGAACATTATTTATCTGTGTGAGGGGTAATCAATGTAGACTTGTATCTTTAAGAAGCTGATGACATTGTTGGGAGTTTATGATATTGGGTCAGGCATGCATGGCATATTGTGTCTGAGAATGTCTATGGATTGTTATGTTAGATTAATTGAATATGTCCTGGATTGAGTCTTGTACATTGCTGGGGACAACAACGTTTAAATCTGAGAATGGTTTGATGTGCCTCTGGCAAATGTTGTTTTCCAAGCTGGAAATTATAAGAATTAAGTAATAAAAGAGCAATTTAAATGCATATTTGCTTATTATATTGATTCTTCTATGTTAATGATATTTCTCACCTATTAGTTGTGTTTTTACAGGAAAAGAAGTGAAAATTATAAAAAGCCTGTTGACGTTGACCAGTGTCGGATTGGAAAGGTTGCACAGTACAATAGACAGAGACTTGGCGCAAGCTGGCGCCAAAACGACGCCCAACCGCGCCATTTTACGAACTTCACAGCGGTACTTTGCAAGTGGCGCCAACTGGCGCCGATTTTTACAAAATATGCAAGATGGCGCCAAAGTGGCGCCAATTTATGGCGCAAGATGGCTTCAAAATGGCGCCAGTTACCGAGGAGGCTTGTCCGACTTTTACAAATATACAGAAGCGTGGCGCGAGTTAGCGCCACACCGGCGCCAACTGGCGCCGGTTTGTGGGAAAGATACACCGTGTTTTCTGAAGGGTAATTTTGGAAGAAAGAAGCGAGGCTTATAAATAGGACCCTCGTGACAGAAGCAAAGGACAAATCCTATTCCGAAGACCAGAGACAACGGTGGTGCTCAGGGAGAGTCTTGCAAGGAGCTATTTCTTCTTCTTCTTGTTGTAATTTACCAGGTTTTATGAATATTGAATATTTAGCCATGATAATGGTTGGCTAGTTTATTTTTATTGTAGTTAGGGTCACAACCCTTATGTGAACCCTTGTTACGACAGATTTGTTTAATTTTACTCGTTTATATAAATTTCTTTATCTTACTCTGTGCGTAATTTCTATTCTCTTTGTTAAACTTGATCAATCTAATAGTTGATAATAGTTTGAGGGTTAGAACTCTAGATAGGAATATTGGGATTTTGATCTTGAAAGGGGGTAGGATAACAATTCATATGCGTACTAGGAATAGACGTATGTTAATTGCAGATGCTTTAATTATCGTGTTCATTGCTTAATTTTCACGAGGGATTACTAAGGGATTGTGATTCCAATTGAGGTTAAAGGGTTAAATTGCCAAGGGATTGGAATTTAACTAATTAATTCTAGATAATAATTATTTGAGTATTTATATAAATAAGTATTTTTAAATCAATCCAAAGTAAGAAGTGAAGATTATATGGTAAGTGCACTCTAACTACAATGCCAACGGTAAGTTGTTGTTTGGCTTATTTAGGAGACTCAAGTTTCTGTGCCAACCGGTCCGACCGGCTGGTTTTCTTAACACTGGTGTTAACGCAAGGACAATTTTCTTGCCCAAAAAAGATTAATTTAAATTAAAATACAGAAATCATTAATACCAATGATATTTTGTTTGTTTGTTTTAAAAGAGAGATATGCCGGCAATATTGATGATTGCTATTCTCAATTGTTTCCTTGGCCACGTAGAAGGTGTCTCTTCGCATCAAAATATGCAAAGGTGTTTCTCTTTTTTATTTGGTTTTAGAGCCTAGCGTATAAAGAGCCAGATACCATGGAGATTTATATATATATATATATATATATATATATATATATATATATATATATATTGGGTTTTTTCTGTTTCCATTGCTTCCGTCTCAGTCACATTACATTTCCACGGTGTGTCCTTTATTATTTATATGGTTTGTTTTGTGTCAATTGGTTTTCATTACCCCTATCAAATAGAAGGGGCTTTTTCACCCTTTTGTCCCTTATTAATTAATTAATAATCATTTTGCTCCTGATTCAAAATTATCTACCAATCTGCCCCTCTTTAATCGACTACTTTGCATTTTTAGTCGATTAAATGGTCAAAACAGACAAAAATGGCTGTTGGGAGATTTAGTCAACTAAATCTCCCTATTTAGTCGACTAAATCTCCCAACAGACAACAAAGGAAAACAAGTCAGTATGATTTTTTAATCGATTAAGTAGGGAGATTTAGTCGATTAAATCTCCCAACAATCATGTAGTCGATTAAAAATTCAAGTTAGTCGATTAAAGAGGAGCAGATTGGTAAATAGTTTCGAATCAGGGGTAAAATGATTATTAATTAATTAATGAAGGGCAAAATGGTCAAATAACCAAATAGAAGGTGTCTCAACTTGGTCAAGGTTTTGTCTCTCGCTAACAATGTTGAGTTCCTTGTTTTATTGGGTTTTTCCTATTCCCATTGCCTCCATCTCTTTTGTACTATAATTTTGTTATTTTCCCTCAAATTTTAGAATATTTGTGATGAGGCAGGGATGACGGATTAAATATCTAACTAGTGGAGCTTCTGTCAGGGATATAAAAATATCATTTACGTATATATTTTCAATGGCTTAAATTTCGAAAGAATTGGTTGTGTGATATGATATTAAAGTAGTGGTCTTCATTTCGATTATTAATTGCCACACCCACTTTTTATAAGAAAAGGACACAACGAGGATGATATATCATCGGTTTCATAAATTTATTAACACCCATTTTGTTTTTGGGAAAATTTCCAAATTGGGGTTTTAATTTCAAATTTGGGACTATTGTATTTGGAATTTTGTATTCTTTTTATTTTCTAACCTAAATTTTTAATGGGGAAACTTCACTGTCATCCTTTTGTGATAATAAGGTCAATTTCTCAATTCTTGTGATATTAAATTTATTACTTAAACTGCATGTATCACTTAGCCCTATTAATCCCATAAATGCCAAAAATATTTTTATTATATAAAGTCAAAATACGTTAATAAATAAAATACTAAGTTATAATGAAATATAAAAAATACTCCTAATTACAAATTGATAATATCATACTTCAAATAGTTTTTACAAAATTGTTTTGGGTACGGGATTATTTATCTGAGTAGAGAAATGCATGACTTAATATTCAAGCCATGCTTAAAAAAAAAGGATTTGTATTAAGATTTTTAAATATTTTGTATTTCAATATGTATATTATAGATACATGATATGTTTTAATGATACTAAAAAGATAATAAGAATTTTTTTTTTAATCAATAGAGAATAAAACATCAATCATGTGTGAAGAATGATATATAATGAAGTCACACATAAGAATAAGGGTTTTATTAGTGTCATTTAACATAAGATAAATGAAAAAGAAAACAGAAAAAGAAAAAGAAAAATGTGGGGTATGAAAATCGAAGTGAAAAAAAATAAAAGATGATATCTCATGTAAAAGGTGAGCAATATTTCCCTAAGAATAATGACATATTAAAGTGACAAGAACATGGGAGAGCTGTGAATGTGGAAGAATGAGAAAAAGCAAAACCAATCCAAAGCAGTAGATCATTGATAACTTTCAAGAAAAACTTAATCTCACGTGGTAAAAGGGTATATATATATATCAAATAAAATGTGAAGTGTAAAAATTTGAACCATTAAATTGATATTTTAATAATAAATTATAATCTTAGAAAATTATTCCATAATTCAAAGAGGATAATTAGAGAGAATTTATAATTATTTAAATTAAATCACTTTTCGAGAAAAAGTATAAATGCAGCATATTTCGCGGTAAAAAGATGTACCAGCGAGATTATCTGGGAACTTAAAAGAAATCAATTGTTATTTTAATAATTATTTATATATTGGGATATGTTATTCTACCTAACTATTTTTCTGCTTACCATTCTAAAAGACCGTTAGATCAGAATCTTAATTAATATTTATCTTTTTCTCTTCTCTTTAGATTCTGATCTAACAGTATTTGAGAATGGTAGGCAAAAGTTGGCAAAAAAAATGGTAAGTAGAATAACTTATCCCTTATATATTTAATATTTAAGGTTTGATAATTATTAGGAAATATTAATTATTGGATTTTGGTCATTTTCGATGAAAAGTGTTGATACAATGGATATCGCGGTAGAAACAACGGGTATAAAAAAAATACCCTGAACTAAAAATAAATTATAGATTTATGTGTGATAAAATTTATAAGACACTGGTCCAAAATTATTAGAAGATTAAGTGAGTGTGGTGTGTGAACTAATATCAGATGTCTTAAGTGAATTTACCTTAAAATAGCAAAACCTATTCTCTCACTTTTATTTCTTTTGTTCACCTACGTAGACCACCCTCTTCATTTTTCTCTCATGGCTGCCATATGACCATCTCCCTAGCTCCATGATCTCCTCTCCAAGAAAACAACCAAGACACCTCCTTTCTTCACCATTTGATCATCCAAACCTTGTAAACACTTGAAAGCTTGGGTCTTAAGGGAGAAAAACTTATTCTTGAAGAGTTTTAGTTTCTGTTTTGGTGAAGGTTTAGGGCTGCCATCTTTGTATTCTAAAGTTAGAGCCATTTATATACACTTTGAACCCCCATGGAGCTCTCTTTATGGAAAAGACCAACCCTTACATGATCAAATTTCGTGCACCTTGCTTGATGGTCATGGAGAACAGTGTAAGGCCTTGAAAGTCCCTTATTTCCTCTGTTTTCAAGCTTTGGGTATAAATCTCAACTCTTCCCTTTGTGTTTTCATGAAAATAACATGATTTGGAGATGTAAATTATGAGTTTTGATAACTTGAATGTTGGTTGATTAACCTAAGTGTTAAAATGCATGCTAAGTCGATGAGATAGATGTATATAGGTGAAAGATGGCATATGGAGATATGGAGATGTGACTATATGATATGTTCTGATCTGTTTGATATGTTTTCATAAGTCTAATGTCTGATAAGTGTGATATGTCTGATATATTCTGATGTTATGATTCTGTCAGATATGTCTGATGAGTTTCAATATGTTCTTATATGTCTGTTATGTTCTAATAAGTCTAATAAGTTCTGATATGTCTGTCATGTTTTCTTAAGTCTGATATGTATAACACCTCGTATTTCTAAATATATATTTATATGTGATAATATTGATTAAAAGGGTAAGATTAGTGAAAATCCGGAAATTTGAGCCAAAATGCATAGAAAGGGCAAAATGGTAATTTACCAAGCACGTATCTCTAGGCATGAAAAAGTTGAGTAGAAGGTCTCAAATTACAAAAATAATGTCGGAATTGGATTCAGGACGAAAAATCGAGTGGATAGGCAAGTTTCGAAAAATTTGATGAATAGTGATTTTACCAGTGTAAAAATATTGCGGTGTAATTGTACCGATAAGCACGAAAATATTGTCAGTATTTTGAGGAAACAAAAATATGACATGAACGAGAAAAATACGTAGGTTATGAATTTGTGGTTTAAATTAGGTAATTGATTAAAGTTAAATCGCATGTGGGACCCACCTATGGTTTAAGTGACTTAAGTGTTTTCAAAACACAATTCTCCATCACTTTCTCTCTCTTCCCTCTCCTTCTCTCCCGTGCGTGTTTCTCCATGGAAATGGGGTGAAGCTTTTGATTTTTTCAACTTAAATTCTAGCCACTTTTAGGAAGAACTCTCAATTACAAAGTTGTTAAGCATCATCTTGTGAGTGACTTTCCTCTTGAGAGCATCTTGTGGGTTGTAGTGTGTGAGGAGATCTTCCTTGGAGAAGGGGTGGCAGTTTTGAGGAAAATGGGGGCCATTGGTGGTGCTTTGGCTTGATTGGACACTTGATTATCAACCTTTGGAGCCTCAGGAAGCTATTGGTTGTAAGTATTCCTATTTTCATAGAGTTTTTGTGGAAATCACAAATTGGGTTTTTGTGTTTGATGATGTGTTGATGAATGTGATGGTTAGGAACCTTTAATGATGTTGCTCCTTTGTAAATTGTTGCTTATAATGATGTATAATGATGATTGAACCAATAAAATTTATGGTGATATATAATTTTGTAACTTAATGAAAATTGATGGAAAATGATGAAATGGTTGATTATGATCATGAATGTGATGGTTGAGAATTATTGATTGTTGTTGGTATGAAGTAATGATAGGATTATATGATGTGTATGATTGTTAGAATGGATTGAAAACCTTGGAGTACCATCTAATGAGAAATTCGAACCATGTAAAGGTTGGGAGGAAAGTTGAGGTGAAAAATGTGTACAATTGATGGTTGGTATTTTGGATGCATAGGAGGTGGGTTTGGTGAGCTAGTTTGATGACTAAATGAGTTAAGGTGGTTAAATTAATGAGATAGTGCCATTAGGCCTAAGTGATTCTAAATTGCTTATGATGTGTGTGAAATGAATGATTTACATTGAAATTGTATTGATGGTCAATATTGTGATCAATTTAGGTTGCCTCTCACAGACGCGATAGTGGAAGATTGAACTTGGAGCGTATGTTTTGGAGCATTGTGCTTGGAGTTGAGGTAAACCTTTGGAACTTGGGTTTTAATCCCTTGTGCGCTCTGTAACACCCCGTGTATACCCGGTTTGTTAACATGTCATCGTATTAAGCCACGCTTAAATAAAAATGCGGAATATCTTTTTCTTTCAATTATGACGTCATTAATCTTAGCCAAGTTGATTACTTAATCAGTTTCATAAAAATATCGCCTGTATGTAAATTGCAAAAAGACATCTAACTGAAATACCTCAAAATATAATATAAGTGAGTATCTAAGTCACGGATCAACAACACGTAGTCTGGACAATATCCTGATACATTATTACAACTCATAACTAAAAGCATAAGATCCAGTCAATGTGGCATGGACAAACCCCATGCTCACCAAATCAACAGCATAACCAACAAAGTCTTAACATAGAAATCCATAAATGAAGCTAAAATCATAAAGTAGTAGATAGGATCCAGCATTTGAGCATAACAGCAATTCAGCATAAGCAGCATAAATAAGTATCAACTAAGCTCTGGCCTCCTGCCACTAGAGGTATCAACCCCCTGATTACCTGAACCTGAAATAAGCGCCCCAGACGTGGGGTGAGATCTCTAAACAAGAAATCTCAGTAAGACAAGGGGTCCTCAAGGATCTTCCACCCCAAGCTCACTTACATGTGCAATATAAGTTCAAAAGCAATTATCAATATAAGTTCCAAAACTATGCAGTGCAACAGATATTCATGCCATGTTTGTTTAAACTATTTTACTGGTCAGAGAAATGCAGGAATACGTCTGTTACCCACACGTAGTACAAGGAACACCGCTTGAACCTCACCCACAGCCTCACCGTCTTGTATGTACCACATACTCAGGCTTACTGTATAGGTGGAACACCACATGATATAACAGCTCAAAGCTTTTCACAAATCAGTATATCATGAAAACAACATCATGCATATAACCATCCCCCCATGGGACATGGTGGAACCAACAATGGCTAAACCGAGGACACGAAAGCTTACCTTGCAAGCTAGCTATCCAAGCCAAGAGTCCACACAATCTCTAAGTCCAAACACAACAGTATCACAATCTGTTATGGACCAATAATATATCAATAATCATACTGTACAAGCATACAACATAAAGACAACGCCTTTCCTTTACGTTTTACGTCTTAAGGTTTATAACCAAGCCACAAGCCCTTAATCACTTGATTCTGACTTAGTTTGATTAATACAGAAGTCCCACTTCCTCAAGCTAGGGTCCACAAACCCCTAATAGCCTACTGCATGAACAGTGCAGCTAGTGTTCTTCGAAAACCCAGAATATCCAGATATTTGTCGGGGACATATCCGGATATCAATATCCGGATATCAATATCAGATATCAATATCCGAATATCATATCCGGATATGCATTTCCGGATATCATATCTGGATACCCATATTCGGATATCAAAGGATCCCATATCCGGATATCTATATCCCGATACCATATCCGGATATCAATATCCGGACACCATATCCGGATATTTCGCGACAGAATGCAGTTTCTGCATTTCACGAAGATATCCATCCAAGGTTCCATTTTTAACACTTCAAAACGTCAAAGCATGCATTTTTACTCTGTTTTAAGTTCACATACCAGTTGGTTACTTGTTTAACTCATTAATCATGCCAAGACATCTCATTTAACCCATTAAACTCAAGAACAAGGGTGGTAACACTTACCCAAGCTTAAAACTCAGCAAGAAAGGCTCATGGAGCTCACCAAACAACTCTTCCAGTTCTGATTTGGTTCAAACACGAAAAAGACAGTTCAAGATTGTTATTTCCCCACAAAGCTCACTACTTGGAGCTCACAATGGAAAGAACAAAGCTCTCACCACCTCAACTCAAGAGGACAACACTCAAAGCCGCCAAACAGAGGACACTACTCAGCCAAAGAGCAATCCACGCTCTCCCAAGACACACCCTCACAAGGCTCAAGTGTTTAGGATGAAGAATCCACCAAGAAAATGGTCTCTTGCTTGAGTTTTGGTGAAGAACAAGGGAAGAGTGGCAATGGAACAATGTATCAGCCTCCTATTCACGTAGCAACAGAAAGGATGCCTAGAGTTTTGGGCCAAAAGAGCCTATATATAGTGGTTTAAGTCTTAAACACACAGTATTAGCACTAATAGCTACGCTTAGTATTTTAATCCCAAACTTTGGAATCTGATCCTACTCATTTTACTAAGATTTAACATATTTTTATTTTATTTTTCGGAGCACCTTTCTGGTACGCGCTTTTCCATAGCCAGTATCAGTTCTGGCACCATTTCTCATTATTTTAACTTGAAACTCGTTTTACAAGTCTTATATAATATACTAGTAATATTCATGCACTTATTATAATTTTCCAGGATACTTTATCGGTACGCATTATACCGACTAGCAGAATCGGTATCTGCACTTTTCGTCAGAAAAGCGACTTTCAGCATTATTAATCACTTACCATAATTATCTAAGCCTCATAATAATTATTAAGGTCAATTATGGAATTATTTCCTATTTTCACATAATTAATTAGTTAATTACTTTAATTAACGGGGCGGGTTCTTACACGCTCCACCACACCTAGTGGAAGGTTGTGGTTGGATTTTGTGCCTTTGGACATTGTGTGAATATGTATGTTCATGCATTATTGTTTGATTGTGTGACATGCTTGGAGCTTGTTGTGTGTGAATTGTTTGATCTCTGGCCAGTAGATGTGTGTTGGTTTGGACTTCCGCTGGAGATATCCTTTGGGGATTCCGATCGGGTTTTGCCGTGGGGCCGACTCTGGGAGCGGTACCAGGATGATCCAACAGGGGACTTTTGCTGGATAGGGCTCATGAGGAGTTCCAGTTGGGTTTTGCCATGGGGTCGTCTCATCCATAGGAGAGGCACCAGGAAGATTTCTGGGAGTTATATGATGGGATCCTTGAACGGAATCCTTATGTGGATGTTCTTGGATTTGTGCCCAGTTGTTTGTGATTTTTACGTGATGTTATTTGTTGCACATTGAGTGAGCCATGGGGTGGAGTGATCCTCTAGTACCTTGGTTTACTGAGATATATTTGTATATCTCACCCTGCGTTTGAGGTTTCAGGCTATAGCGAGCATGGAAGAGTTGGATCATGAGGTGCATATGGAGAGCGTAGCACTTTGAAGGATTACATAGGATGCACATACTAGCATATATTTTGTATCTTGGACTTAGAGTATGAACATTGGATTATATGAGATTATAGTTGCCATGCTTTGGCGTTCATACGTGATTCTAAGTCATTTGATCATGGTGTTGTATTTTGTATATATGAAATCGTATATGTCTCATGTTATTACATTTTGGATATTGGTGAGCATGAGACTTGTCAATGGCCACGTATGTTGTGTTTTGTGGCATTTGGAGTCTTATGTTGTAAATAAACCATTTGATGAGTAAAATGGCTACGATATTGGGAATCATGGTAATTGCTACTTGAATTATGCTTAAAGTTTAGTTGTTGTAAAGAATACTTTATGAAGGTTTATAGTTGATGGAAAGATCAAGGACATAATGAATGTGTTGAGTTGTGAAATGATCTAATGATTATGGTGATGATAATTGATTAGGTACTTGATTGGAAAAATTAGTAATTGTTGAAAATATAAACAGGGTGCTGCCCAATTTTCGTATCCGATATGATGGAATTGGACCTCATGGCCTTCTTGGAAGTTATAGATATTTCTTCTAGCTTTCCAATGAGACCAAGATTGTATAAATTGAAGTAGCATAACTGAAGTTATGGGTAAAATACAAAAGTAGGTCAATTGCCCTATTTTGGTGCTTGCTCCAGAACTGCGGCGCTATTGGCGTCAAGTTGACGCTATTAGTGCCAACCATCAAGGAGAGGCTGTAGCATTGGCGTTGTGGGCACCAATCTGAACCTCTCTGCCTCCTGGGGCGTGTTGACGTTGTCAGCGTGAGACTGACGCTATAATCGTGGGGGCCCTGGGGATTTCAGACTCCATTTTCTTAGAAAATTCATAACTTGGGCTATGGTACTCCAAATTAAGCGTGGTTTGAACTCACGCGTAGCTAACAAATAAATATATAACATATTAAAGAATGAGAAGCAATTGAGAGGTATAAAATTGTTAGAGTAAATAAAAAGGCAAAGGTATTTAGTGTTAAACATGGATAGAATGAGTTTTTAGCTTTGTTGGTTTATGGGAATCACTTAATGATCTTCAAATGTGAACTGAATGATATTAAGCTAATGTATTCATATTTCTGCTATAATCTTTGAGTTGAAGTCACAATTAGTACATTGTCTGTTACGATTATTTTAAAAGTGCGAACGTTATTAAAAAGAAAAAGTTCTTCCGTAATTTCAAAAATCTGTTGTGATTTTGACTGCGCTTAATATCATAATTGTCAATAACACACCGGTCCGGTAACGGGGTGTTACATTTATGGTATCATAGTAGTTTCTTAGGGAACTCTGATTGTTGTGTGCTTGTGTCAAGTGCTGTATAGTTGTATGTAGACTCTTATATATTACTGCATATGTGATTTCTTAGTGTGTGTGTCTGATCAGCCCATTCCTTTGTGTTATATGTGTGGTCTTTATAAAAAGCCTGCATGGAAACCCTGAAGCACCTAATGTCAGTCCTTAGCTTCTTGTTGTGGCTGCAGTGTCGATTGTTCCACAGACATATATGCTTGTAAGTAAACTATATGTAGTTGAGGACTTAGTGAGAACAAATTGGAAGTATGTCTAACCCTCTTAGGTATAATGCTACCATAGCTAAATGTGTAGTCTCATGGTTAGTAAGTATGATTGAAATGAGTTGATATCATGATGATAGTGTTGGTGAATATTCTCTATATGTATGGAGTAGTTAGAATAATTGAGTATATATAGATTTAGTGGTATAACTTTGACATGGTGGGTGACTTGGAACCCCGATGAATTCTTGAAAATTTGAATTGGTATGCTTATATGTAAGCTTAGTCACATTAAGGTTAAATAAGAAGGCTATAAGTCCCTTGTGAAGGGCACACACTTTAATGAATTGATATGTTTGAGCGTAAAATAATTTGAATCTTTAAGATCGTATGTTGGAGAAGGTGAGTACCTTAAAATAACTATGACAATGATGTGTTAGGTATTTCAACACTGAAATATGGGAATTGACTCCATGATGATTTAATGTTGATTGGTCATAAGAGAGGATATCACGACGTATTGAGAGTACAAAGTAAGAAGTTGAAAAAATTACCAGGTATGGCATTGAACAAGGTTCATTGAGAGTATGATTGTCAATAATGAAATACTAGTTTAACTGGAAGGATATGCCATGAAGGAAACAAATGTGATATGAGAAAGTATGACTAAATGTTATGCACTAAGAGTATAAGTATACTTTTATAATGTAGGATAGTTGTGATTTTGTTATGATGTGACCTGATTATATGTGTGCATTAATGTGCGGGATTTTACTTGGAAATGGCTCCTTGGTAGAGATTCAGGTGGTATAATGCGTAAGAGAATTGACCATAATGGATGTCTCTTGAAAACTCCAAGGGGTGAATATTGTATTTTGAAATGGCATAATTGCTAAGGGATATTTGTAATGGGTAGTGAATAATACATAATGGCCTGATGACCTGCATACTCACTCTGATGAATAGATGAATGATAATCCTGTGATGGCCTAAGTGCCAGTATATATATATACACTTTGTGAAGGCCTGAGAGCCTATATATATCTGTGCTGTAATAAATTATTAAATTCTTTGGTAAAAAGATAATTAAGTTGAATGAAATCCCCTATGATGGGAAGTATATGAAGAGATTGTCTCTTGGGAGTGTCATTGGACGCTCAATCTGGTATGGGATTCATTATGGAGTTTCGGTGTACAAGTTACACAATGAAATACATGTGTGTAGTAATGTGACCTATTGCTTCACAACAACAGAGTGGAAATGTTAGGATTAATGAATAAGCTAAGGTACCATTAAGGGAAAGAGACTGTATGATTAGTGAAAGAGCTAATGTACGATTTAATGTAAAATTGTACGATTAGTGTATGAACTAATGTGCAATAGTATTTAGAATGGCATGATTGGTGTAAGAGCTAATGTGCTATTGGGTTGAAAAAATTTGCATGATTAGTGTAAGAGCTAATGTGCTATTAAGTTGAAAAAATTGGCATGATTAGTGTAAGAGCTAATGTGCTATTGAGTTGAAAAATTGGCATGATTAGTGTAAGAGCTCATGTGCTATTGAGTTGAAAAATGGCATTATTAGTGTAAGAGCTAATGTGCAATAGAAACTAAAATTGCATGGTTAGTGGAAGAGCTAATGTGCAATAGAAATTAAAATTGGCATGGTTAGTGGAAGAGCTAATGTGCAATAGAGTGTGAAATTACGTGGTTAGCGAAAGAGCTAAGGTAAAATTGTAGGTATGACTTCATATGTGGATTATTAGTGGAAAGGAACATACCCAGGAAGTCATAGTGAATTATGCATATGCGAAATATGTTTAGTATACCATTGTTCCTATAATGAGGGTAGCCTCATATGTTTATACAAAACACATTTTGCCGTTATATACAGATATATTATAAATATGGATTCCCCTATGCACTGGGTGCACACTATATGACTTGATGTTATTTTCTCTGTGCGGCTTATGTGCCCGGAGAATGAGACTGTTGTTTTCTCTGTGCGGATTACGTTCCCGGAGACTATTATTATCCTCTATAAGGACTATGATCCTTGGAAGTATCCTAAATTGATGAGATGACTGGCATAAGTGAGATGTTGTATGTTTGTGCACGACTGAGATTGTGCCATGTAAATAACGCAAGATGTGGTGTCATGTACTTGTAAGTGGACAATAAAGTGTCAAATTGGATATAAGATGTGAGGCATAATGTGTAGGAATTTCTGCAGTGAGATAATTTTTGGCTTCAAATGATGTTGTGGAGTTTGTTGGGATGCTCGCCTTATGTGAAAAGAGATAATAGCTTGATTAAGTGTCGACAGATTGATTAAATGTCCACCTAGGAAGGCTAGTGATGATCGAGATTTTAAGTTAAGGCAGTGACTTGTTATCCTTTAATAAAAAATTAATTGTGATGGAGTGAAATACCAATGTCTAATAATGGTTGGTAACTGAAGTTGTGTTGGGTTAAATAAAAGGTTGATACCTCTGCCCTGGTGGTAGAGTTATTTATGGAGTATTATATATTGTATATGCAACTTATGGTGGGAGATGTATTGAAAATGCACAATGTTGATGTTGTTTTTGGCTATGTACCATGGTATATGGCCATGTGCTTGTATTAACCTGAGATATTCCGAGAGACTTGTATAATCACTGATGTTGAATTATGAAAGTAAGGACAGTGATGGATTTAGTTCCTTATGACAGGATAAGTAAGTTTTGAAAATCCCTATATGATGGGACTAAATTGCAAGAGATATGATATGATATAATTGAACGGTACATAAAGGGGTAAATGTGATGATTATGAAATTGAGGTATACAGGAATGAAATATATGTGGAAGTTATAGCAAGAGTATTGAACGATATTTAAACATAGCTGTTGGTGGATGTCTTGGGAATATGCCTTTAATGTGAAAAATCATTGATGAATTGTATGTTAAGCCTTGAGATGGCTAAGTCGAGAAAGAAATGAACAATTGATGGGAAGTATAGACATGACCTTGTACGTAGAATTTCATAAGTGGATTGGGGTTGAAGGCTTTGAAATGGCCAATGTGATATGTAAACTATAATGAGTGGTCCATTAGGTAATAGTGAAATGTGTTGGGAAATTGGTTCGCCAATGCGCTTTGATGGAAGTTAGTGAACCTGTAAGGTTAGATTCGACATTTGGGCACAGAAAAGGTGCCTGTTTTATATCGAGTGCGGAAATGGAATTGCATGTTCTTAGATTAAGAACATGAGTAAAGATATATATATATATATATATGTACAACTTGTGGCTAACGGCCGTAATTGGGGATTTCTTCCGCGGATACTGAAATTACCATGTGCGTAAACTATATGATTAAATCGATGAAATAGCTCTGAGGAACTGTGGAGGTACCGAAAGAGTATTTAATGTGGACTAAGATGCTTAGAAACCTTGGTTGTATAACAAATTAAGACTATGTGGTAACTGGTATTGAGAAGGATTTAATGTTGAAAGTTATATATTTCGTAGGAATAAAACTCAAATAAGGATAATTGCTGGTTGAAATGTGTCAGGGTGATATGTGCCTGTAAGGCAAGGATTTAAAGTCAGGAAGTGATTAATTGAATTGATCTGGATCTAGACTGGATATGATCCTATGTGTATAATTGTTGATAAAGCTAACTAGATTAGCAAACTTTCCAAAAGGAATTATGGGCTATATATGTAAGATACCCAACTTGTGAAAATGAATTGGTAAAACAGAGGAAATTCGCAACTGTGACGTATGCTCCGGATGATCACATGTGGTGATACCGGATGATATTAAAATTTGGGAGAACCTGAAGACTCCCATTGGTCATATTGAAATGTTGGACCATAGTAAAAAGAGGCTAGGAAGCAAAGTAACTCCGATGTTAAAGATTCGGTGGGAAAGTCGTATACCTGAGGAGGCTACTTGGGGACAGGAGGATGAGATTCTTCAGCTGTATCCTGAGTTAGCATATAAGTATAACTTAATTTTGCGGACAAAATTTCAAAAAGGTGGGGTGAATATAACACCTCATATTTCTAAATATATATTTATATGTGATAATGTTGATTAAAATGGTAGGATTAGTGACAATACGAAAATTTGAGCCAAAATACATAGAAAGGGCAAATGGTAATTTACCAAGCACGTATCTCTGGGCATGAAAACGTTGAGTAGAAGGTCTCAAATTACAAAAATAATGCTGGAATTGGATTCAGGACGAAAAATCGAGTGGATAGGCAAGTTTCGGAAAATTTGATGAATAGTGATTTTACCAGTGTAAAAATACTGCGGTGTAATTGTACCGATAAGCGCGAAAATATTGTCAGTATTTTGAGGAAACAAAAATATGACATTCACGATAAAAATACGTAGGTTATGAATTTGTGGTTTAGATTAGGTAATTGATTAAAGTTAAATCGCATGTGGGACCCACCTATGGTTTAAGTGACTTAAGTGTTTTCAAAACACAATTCTCCATCACTTTCTCTCTCTTCCCTCTCCTTCTCTCCCGTGCGTGTTTCTCCATGGAAATGGGGTGAAGCTTTTGATTTTTTCAACTTAAATTCTAGCCACTTTTAGGAAGAACTCTCAATTAAAAAGTTGTTAAGCATCATCTTGTGAGTGACTTTCCTCTTGAGAGCATCTTGTGGGTTGTAGTGTGTGAGGAGATCCTCCTTGGAGAAGGGGTGGCGATCTTGAGGAAAATGGGGGCCATTGGTGGTGCTTTGGCTTTACTGGACACTTGATTATCAACCCTTGGAGCCTTAGGAAGTTATTGGTTGTAAGTATTCCTATTTTCATAGAGTTTTTGTGGAAATCACAAATTGGGTTTTTGTGTTTGATGACGTGTTGATGAATGTGATGGTTAGGAACCTTTAATGATGTTGCTCCTTTGTAAATTGTTGCTTATAATGATGTATAATGATGATTGAACCAATAAAATTTATGGTGATATATAATTTCGTAACTTAGTGAAAATTGATGGAAAATGATGAAATGGTTGATTATGATCATGAATGTGATGGTTGAGAATTATTGATTATTGTTTGTATGAAGTAATGATAGGATTATATGATGTGTATGATTGTTAGAATGGATTGAAAACGTTGGAGTACCATCTAATGAGAAATTCGAACCATGTAAAGGTTGGGAGGAAAGTTGAGGTGAAAAATATGTACAATTGATGGTTGGTATTTTGGATGCATAGGAGGTGGGTTTGGTGGGCTAGTTTGATGACTAAATGAGTTAAGGTGGTTAAATTAATGAGATAGTGCCATTAGGCCTAAGTGATTCTAAAGTGCTTATGATGTGTGTGAAATGAATGGTTTACATTGAAATTGTATTGATGGTCAATATTGTGATCAATTTAGGTTGCCTCTCACGGAAGCGATATTGGAAGATTGAACTTGGAGCGTACGTTTTGGAGCATTGTGCTTGGAGTTGAGGTAAACCTTTTGAACTTGGGTTTTAATCCCTTGTGCGCTCCACCATACCTAGTGGAAGGTTGTGGTTGGATTTTGTGCCTTTGGACATTGGTTGAATATGTATGTTCATGCATTATTGCTTGATTGTGTGACATGCTTGGAGCATGTTGTGTGTGAATTGTTTGATCTCTGGCCAGTAGATGTGTGTTGGTTTGGACTTTCGCTGGAGATATCCTTTGGGGATTCCAGTCGGGTTTTGCCGTTGGGCCGACTCTGGGAGCGATACCAGGATGATCCAAACGGGGGACTTCTGCTGGATAGGGCTCATGAGGAGTTCCAGTTGGGTTTTGTCATGGGGTCGTCTCATCCATAGGAGAGGCACCAGGAAGATTTTCGGGAGTTATATGATGGGGTCCTCTAACGGAATCCTTATGTGGATGTTCTTGGATTTGTGCCCAATTGTTTGTGATTTTGTATGTTATGCATTTTTACGTGATGTTATTTGTTGCACATTAAGTGAACCATGGCGTGGAGTGATCCTCTAGTACCTTGGTTTACTAAGATATATTTGTATATCTCACCCCGCGTTTGGGGACTTCATTTCAGTCTATAGCGAGCATGGAAGAGTTGGATCATGAGGTGCATATGGAGAGCATAGCACTTTGAAGGATTACATAGGATGCACATACTAGCATTTATTTTGTATCTTGGACTTAGAGTATGAACATTAGATTATATGAGATTATAGTTGCCATACTTTGAAGGATTACATAGGATGCACATACTAGCATTTATTTTGTATCTTGGACTTAGAGTATGAACATTAGATTATATGAGATTATAGTTGCCATGCTTTAGTGTTCATACATGATTCTAAGTCATTTGATCATGGTGTTTTATTTTGTATATATGAAATTGTATATGTCTCATATTATTACATTTTGGATATTGGTGAGCATGAGACTTGTCCATGGCCACATATGTTGTGTTTTGTGGCATTTGGAGTCTTATGTTGTAAATAAACCATTTGATGAGTAAAACGGCTACGATATTGGGAATTGTGGTAAGTGCTACTTGAATTATGCTTAATAAACCATTTGTTGAGTTGTGAAATGGTCCAATGATTATGGTGATGATAATTGATTAGGTACTTGATTGGAAAAATTTGTAACTGTTGAAAATAAAAACAGGGTGCTTCCCAATTTTTGTATCCGATATGATGGAATTGGACCTCTTAGCCTTCTCGAAAGTTATAGATCTTTGTTTTAGCTTTCCAATGAGACCAAGATTGTGTAAATTGGAGTAGTATAACTCAAGTTATGGGTAAAATACAAAAGTAGGCCAAATTACCCTGTTTTGGTGCTTGCTCCAGAACTTCGGCGCTATTGGCGTCAAGTTGACGCTATTAGCGCCAACCATCAGGGACAAGACATAGCACTGGCGCTGTGGGCGCCAATATGATGTTATGGGCGCCAACCTCTCTGCCTCCTGGGGCGTGTTGACGCTGTCAGCGTGAGACTGACGCTATAAGCGTGGGGGCCTTGGGGATTTCAGCATCCATTTTCTTAGAAAATTCATAAATTGGGCTACGGTACTCCAAATTTAGCGCGGTTTGAACCCACGCGTAGGTAACGAAGAAATATATAACATATTAAATAATGAGAGGCAATTATGAGGTATAAAATTGTTAGAGTAAATAAAAAGGCGAAGGCATTTAGTGTTAAACATGGATAGAATGAGTTTTTAGCTTTGTTGGTTTATGGGAACCACTTAACAAACTTTAAATGTGAACTGAGTGATATTAAGCTAATGTATTCTTATTTCCGCTATAAGCTTTGAGTTGAAGTCACAGTTAGTACATTGTCTGTTACGATTATTTTAAAAGTGCGAACGTTATTAAAAAGAAAAAGTTCTTCTGTAATTTCAAAAATTTTTTATATATATATATATATATATATATATATATATATATATATATATATATATATATATTATACCACTGTTACAATTCTGAAGGACGCCTCGTATATGTGTTGAATCCAATGAATTTTTTGATATTTCCCATGTGTGAATTCGGTCTTCGGATGGCTCTGGTTTCTTTGATAGCACCATGAACGCATCCAGTCCTTGGTTGGTTCTGGTTACTTCGTAAGAACTTATGTTCCAGGAGGTATATATCTGGACTATATGTGTAGAGATTTTAACTACAAGATGTTATATTTTCAGTTATATGATATAATATTAGTTATGTTATATACAAGTATGTACGAATATGTTAATTGTATTTCTGTTATGGGAAATACCTTTCTGCCGTTATATACAGATTCGGATTTTTTTTAGATGTTTGATTGATATTAGTATTTGATGAGGTGATTAGATATGTAATCTGATATCAGTATTTGATTTGAATTGATATGATGAAGTTATGTGACGAATTGTTTAGAATTCCGTATTTGGAAATAATGTTATATGATGTTTAGAATGATTTATAAAAGATTTGGATATGTATAAGTTAAATTGTATGACGAAGTTTGATTATATTTTGCAAGATTAGAAGTTTGATGATGTTATGTATTATATGATGTATGTAGAATTTGTATGAATATGCTATATGTTTTCTATTATGCTATGTGTTCTGACCTTTCATGCAGGAAGAGAACTCGAGGGTGGAGACTGCTCCATAAATCTTGAGTTTACAAGATTTTATATCTTACCCCGTTGGTAACATGTTTCAGGTGCTCGTACGAATGATGAACATTCGAAGGAGAAAGGATATGATCTGGATGGTTAGTAGACACAACATGAGCTGTTTGTTAGTATATGTATTGGGATGTACATCTATGTGTATATATTTCGTATAAGAATATATGAGCATGTACGACAAACATGTTAGGTATATGTTTGGGAAACATATTTGTATATGAGCTTATACAGTTACATGTTTTGTTTTGACATATACAAGAAAATATATCTGTATGTTTTAAGTTTGACAAGAACTGGCACGAAGCCAAATTGAGCAGGAATCTATGGATAGATTCTAAAGCTATTGATATGGATATTATTTGTGTATTGGGTATTCTCTGGATTACCGGGGGCTCCAAGATTTGTGTTCACAACCACAAGTAAACAAGGATTTCCAACCACTTTGGTTGAAATCCATAAACACTCTAGGAAAATCTAAGCACACATAGATAGACACACCACTTTAACACACAACACAATGTTCTATTTTCCAAAAAAAAAATTAATATTACAATGCCTTATCACACATATTATATTTCAAGAATATCATACCAAGCTCCAAGATGAATGAATAATGCAAGAATTATAAAGTTTTCAGAATATATCAGGAAAGCCCTTGATTCTTATAAATTCTGAAACTTGAATTTTTTGTCTTCATTAGAACACAATCTTTGGAATAGATCTCGTTGTATCTTAAGTTTATTTCTCAGAATCTTTACAAGAATATCTTCCAATGAACCACTATTTTGCCTCTTACTTTGCTTACATGATTTCAACACAAAGGAGGGGATTTCAAGATAGAATAAGCAGATGAAAAGAAACTCTTGAAGAAAATGTTATTTAGCTTATGAAGAATCACAAAGGTTGAAGGAGTCTTTCTAATCTATCTTTTACTATAGATTCTTAGTCTCAAGGTATCAATAGTATTTTTGAATCTCAAAGAAGTAAAATCTCTGTATGTTATCTCTTTTTGAAAGCTTAAAGAAGATGATAATGAAAAAGAGAGAACTGTACATGGTACCATAAATTTAGCAAAAATTTCTTTTGTTGTTTTTTCTTATGTAGATAGTTGTATGATGGATAAAATACACCCATTTTATGTAACCTTTGATTTTGAAACAAAATATCCAATGGCGGTGCAAGGATTGGAGGAAAGAGGCCGAAAATTAATTTTTTGTCTTGCATAATATCAATATTTTTTTGTACCTATTGACCTCGTAGGAACTCATTTAGGTAATTTCTTACCAAAATATTAACATTTAACAACATTTGAAAGACTGAAAAAATATATTATTCGTAGTGTCCAACAGACATAAAAAGTAGTTTAAAGCAATAATTAAAAAAAAGTGTGCCTTAACTAAAACAATGCTTTTAACTACATTTTTTTAATAAAATAAAATAAAAGACCGCAACCAAGTTGCCCCAAATAGTGAATCTCTTAAGTTAGAGTCAACTCATTTTCTCTATATGAAACCACTAACAAAGAGAAACACAACCATGCAAATGAAAAGAGAGCAAAAGTGTAAGAACCTGCACCGTTAAATTAAAAATTTAATTAATTTAAATAATTAATTATGAGTTTAGAAAAGAATTCCATAATTGGACCTGAATAATTATTAGAAGACTTAATAATTATAGTAAGTGCTTGATAATATCGAAATTCGCTTTTCTGACGAAAAGTGCAGATACCGATTCTACTTCACGGTATAAGTGCGTACCGGTGAAGTATCTTAGAAAATTATAATAAGTGTATGAATATTTCTAGAATAATATTTAGGACTGGAATATCAAGTTTGAAGTCAAAATAACGAGAACTGATGTCAGAACTAATACCGACTGCGTGAAAACGCGTACCAAAAAAGTGTTGCGAAAAATAAAAATAAAAATATGAAAAATCTTAGAAAAATGGCTAGGTTCAGAATATGAAGTTTGAGATTAAAATGATAAGCGTATCTATTAATGCTAATACTCGGCGATTAAAACTTAAGTTGACTATATAAGGACTTGGCACAAAGACCTAGGTCAGTTTCTTGTGTCTTCTACGTGATAGTTTTGAACCTTGGAGTTCAGCCACCTTCCTCCACCTTTTTCCCTCCATTGAAGCACCAAGAAACCACATTTTCTCTTGTTTCTTCACAAAATCCCTTGTGTGAGTGTGCTCTAGCCTTGAGTGGTTGAAAGATCACTCATTTCTGAGTTGTGGGTTTTGTTTTGAGTGAGAGAGCTACTAATTTTGAGGTTGTGTGGCGTGGGAGCCATTTCCATGCTATTGGAAGCTTCAAGATGCCATTTTGGTTGAGAAATGACCAAGCTTTGGTCACCATTTCGTGGTTTGTGTAATCTGAATTATTGGAACGAATTTGAGAGCTCCAAGAGCACATCTTTCTACGGTTTTGAGACCTCCACAGGTATACCATGATCATTCCTCTTTAAATCCATGATTTTAGCTTGTTTAAGTCACTAAAAGAGGGAACTTTGATTAATTAAGTTAAGAGATGTTAATCTATGCATGTTTAGTGTTTTTGAACTTCTGTTTTTGAGAAAAATCGGACCTTGAACCTTGGGAAGCATCTTGGCCTCGGATTATGCAAAATTTTCTGCAGAATTCTGTTCTGCACGCGTGAGAATCGATTCCCTTCTGTTGGAAATCGATTACCAAATGTGGGAATCGATTCCCTTAGGTTGCGAATCGATTACCAAGTGCAGGAATCGATTCCCATTGACTGGTAATCAATTCCTACCTGTCAGAATGACCAGAAATCAGTTTTTATTGCGTGGTAGAGACCTCATTTGGGCATGAGGCCCTAGGATAATTCAGTGTTACTGTTGAGAAACATTAATACCTTTAATGATGGGGCTTTATGCTTAATACTTATGAATTAGGAAGGATGAAAATGAAAGAGAAAACCTTGTTTAATGGGTATGAAATTAAAATTTCTGAATATTAAATTGTGTATTCATAACGCACAGATTGTAATTGACTTGTGGTTAGACTGTTGGGTTGCCTGTTTTTACCGAGCCTTTGGATAGAGATTTTGGCACTACAGGTAAGCTTTTGGTCCTCGGATTGATCTGTTACTTGTTCCACCGACCTCCATGGGAGGGTGGTTTATATGCATGTATGTTTTTATGAAAGATAAAATATGCACTGAGATATATTAATTCAACTGTTGATGTAATGTATAAATGTGATGTTGATTACTTACATGATCAGGCTGCGACCTTGGTGTGTAAGGCATAAGGCTGCGACCCTTATGTGTAGATAGGTCGTAGAGGTGCATAAACCCTATCCTGTTCCTTTGCCAGTCGAACCGCATTTGCATACATCACAAGATTAATGAGTTGGAGTATTTGACTCGTTGATCAAGAGATATGTTATCATGATTTAAATGCCATAACATGAACATGCATTGAAATTACTATTTTTGAACTTATATTTATACTTGTAAGTGAGCTTGGGGCGGAAGAGTTCTTGAGGACCCCTTATCTTACTGAGATTTCTTTTTAGAGATCTCAACCCACGTTTGTAGCACATTTTCATGTACAGGTACCTTTGAGGTTGAGACCTCAAGTGGCTGGAGGCTAGAGTTGAACTGATTGATGCATGCTTGCTGTTTCTAGTTATATCACATGATTATGCATGCTTTACATTTTATGGCTATTGTACATGAGACTTGACTGTTATGTAGTTGATTTGGTGAGCATGGGAGTTGTCCATGCCACATTGATTTCAGACTTGTTGGTTTATTTCTGAATTGTATAAATATCACGATATTGTCTGGCCTACGTGTAGTTCCGTATTTAGATACACACTTATCTATTTAATGAAGTATTTTAGTTATGTCTTTATTGCAATTTACATACAAACAATATTTTAAACTGGCCAATAATCAACTTGGTTAATAATGACATCATAATTGAAAAGAAAAAGTTAGTTTCCGCATTTATTTTGAGCTGCGCTTAATATCGTAATATGATAACAATCCGGGTATACACGGGGTGTTACATTTTATGGTATCTGAGAACTTTCTAGGGAAAAATCATGTATGTATTGCAATAACTTAGGATGCTTTGCTGTGTGTTTTGTCTGTTGTGTTTCTCTTTTGGATTTTGCTATGATGATGCATGCGTGACCACATTGTGTGGGCCTGATCAACTCATTCTTTGTGTAACTTGTGCAGAGTCATGGTACTACCCCGGAGGAACCGAGAGATGAATGAGGATCAACTTGATCCTGTCCAGGCTGTATTAGCTGAGATGCAGGCGGCCCGACTAGCTGATCAGGAGGCCATGAGAATGGCAAATCAGGCTATGTTGGACGTCGTCAGAGAGACAAACAGGAAAGCCACAGAGGATGTGTTGGAGGCAAATCGCCTAGCGAACATGACCATGATGAGGGTCATGTTGGAGGAGATGAGGGCTGGTCCTGCTGGTGGCCAGTAGGGGTGAAAGTGGGCTGGGTTGGGCCGAGCTTTGCCCCGTACAGCCCAAGCCTATGTCAAAAAAATTTTATTTGGCCCGGCCCGATAGCATAATATGAGTCTAACTGTTAGCCTGTCTTGGCCCATTTATAAAAAAACAAATGGCCTGGCCCGGCCCGTTGGCCTGTTAATTTTTAACTTCCAAGCAGACCATGAATCAACTCCACAAAATACTTAAATTCTATTGTTAAAACAAAAATGACAATTTTAACGTCCAAAAAAAACCATGAATCACAACAATAACTCATGATAATCTGCATTTAAGTCATTGTCAAAAGCAAAATGCTCAAACTAAATAACATATATTTCATCAGATCTAACAAGTCAATCCATACTATGTAAATTAAAATAACTACATGAATACAACAAACACATCATAATGACTACAAGAGTAGCCCAAAACTTATCTTCATCTTCTCTCCCCTGCAAATACAATTCCAAGGTTACATAAGTTGGCAAATAATTTGTAAATGTAGAAAAAAAACACGAAGGTGAACAATTGGGCCAGCCTTGGAGGCTCATGGGCCAGGCTTAATACATTAATATACCGGCCCAATTATGTAATCAAACTTTTATATCAGCCCAAGCCTAACTTGCCAAGTAAAAAGTCGAGCCAGGCCAGGCCACTAATGGGCCGGGTTGTAGGCCCCTGTAGACCGGCCCGGCCCAGTTTCACCCGTAGTGGTCAGTATCCTCCGCCACCACCGCCTCCACCCAGTCATCAAGATGACAGTCAGAGTCACATTGAGGGTGCCAGTCATCTTACTTGGATGATGCAACCCTATTTTGAGCCAGCAGAGGACCGTGATGTTATTGACCGTCGGCTTAATGCTTTCCGCAAGCATAAACCACCTTCTTTTGATGGATCCTACGATCCAATTGCTGCGGCTAGATGGCTTCGGGCCCTGGATAAGATATTTAGGGTGATGCAGTGCATAGATCCACAGAAGCAGATGTTTGCCACATACATGAGTGGTGGACGAACACCTATCACGTCTGTGAGATGCAGGGTCATGTGATTACATGGCCATTCTTTGAGGATTGCTTTCTTGGAAGATACTTCCCATATGATGCACAGGAGCGGAAGCAAGGAGAGTTTGATCGTCTGGTGCAAGGCTCGTTGACTGTGGACGAGTACTTGGCTAAGTTCAATGAACTGGTCAAGTTTGCACATTTCTCTATTGCCATGCCTACTCTGACATTTTTGGCTGTAAGTTCCGTAGGGGACTTAATGAGGAGATAACTAATAGGATTGCTGGAGCGGCATCCAGAGATTTTGGCACTTTCGTTCAGCAGTGTCGTGACATCGAGGATGTCTGTATTGTGAGCAAGGCTAAGAGGGCCAAAGTTACTGAGGTTAAGGGAACTGGTGCTTCCACTACCTGGAGAGACAGGAAGTTTGGTGGAAAAGTAAGGGTAAGCAGTTGGCGGCTAGACAGGTGTCAAACCAGTTTAAGAGGACATCTACACAGCAGGGAGGCTTTGCTAGACCTCCTTCCACTCCTAGATGTACGGGATGCGGAAAGGAGCATTTGGGACGTTGTGCTACTGGAGAGTTGCTATGCTACAAGTGTGGAAAGAGTGGCCATATGGCCAAGGATTGTTATACTTCAGTTGCTAGGGTTGCAACAGTTCAAGCGGCCCCTCTTCAGATGATTCCTGCTCCACCTACAGCGGCACCTGTTGTGCCACCAGCCATGTGTATACGTTAGATTGCTAGCAGTTGGACTGAGCTCCGAACCTTGTTAGAGGTACTGTTTCTATTGATGGATTTGTTGTTGATCTACTGTTTGACTCTGGAGCTACGCATTCTTTCATTGCTGTGGGGCTTGGGTTGCCCATGTCTGTGCTATCTCTACCGTTGCGGGTTACTACTGCCATTGGAGAAAAGTGTGATACTTCTACTGTACATCGAGATGTCTTGTTTCAGTGGGATGGTCGTGACTACTCGGTAAATCTGATAGGATTACCGATGGCTAATTTTGAGATCATCCTTGGCATGGACTGGTTGTCCAGAAATTGTGTGAAGATTGATTGTTGTGTAAAGCACGTGGTGATGTCTTTGTGTGATTCCACAACCAGTTCCTCGCCTTATATTTCAGTGCTGCAAGCTAGGAGAGCCTTGAGAGCAGGAGCATATGGATATGTCATGTTGGAAGGTTTGGTGAGTGGGACACAGGAGGATATCACTGACATTCCTGTGGTGAGGGAATTGCTCGAGGTGTTTCCTGAGTTTCTGTCATAGAGAGAGATAGAGTTCTCCATTGATCTTTTGCTGGTATGAGGCCTATTTCCTTAGCTCCATACCGGATGTCTCCACCTGAACTAGCTGAGCTGAAGAAGCTTATTGAGGATCTTTCAGAGAAAGACTTCATCTGACCGAGAGTTTCTCCATGCGGAGCACTGGTTATTTTTGTAAGGAAGAAATATAGGACTATACGATTGTGCACCGACTACAGACAGTTGAACAAGGTGACAATCAAGAACAAGTATCCCCTCCCTCGTATTTATGATCTGTTGGATTAACTTAGGGGTGCTTGTGAGTACTCGAAGATTGATCTCTGGTCCAGATACCATCAGATTCGGGTCAAGCAGGAGGATGTTCCCAAGACCGTGTTTCGTTCGAGATACAGTCATTATGAGTATTTGGTGACCCGTTTGGACTAACCAATGCACCCGCAATGTTCATGGATTACATGAACCTGATTTTTCAGCCGTATTTGGATCGATTTGTGATCGTCTTCATTGACGATATTTTGATTTACTCCAAGACGGAGGAGCATCATGCGGAGCACTAAGGATTGTGTTGTAGGTGCTAAAGGAGAAAAAGTTTTATACTAAGCCTTCGAAGTGTGAGTTTTGGCTCAAGTCGATGAAATTTCTTGGATATGTGATTTTTGCAGAAGGAGTTGCAGTGGACCCAAATAAGATTGAGGCTGTGTTGGAATGGGAGAGGCCCAAAACTGTTACGAAAGTTAGGATTTTCTTAGGTTTGGCTGGGTGCTACAGGAGGTTCATTGAGGGATTCTCCAAGATGGTTTTTCCATTGACTAGTCTTACCCGGAAGGAGACTCCGTTTGTGTGGACTCACGAGTGTGAGGAGTGCTTTTAGGAGTTGAAGGAGAGATTGATCACCGCACCAGTGTTGGTCCTTTCTGATCCTGCTGAGCAGATTGGGCTATTATGTGATGCCTCTGGAAAGGGGATGGGTTGTGTGCTGATGCAGTTAGGCAGAGTGATTGCTTATGCTTCGAGGCAGTTGAAGCCTCATGAGGAGAATTATTCGACTCATGACTTCGAGTTGGCAGCGATTGTTTTTTCTTTCAAGATTTATAGGCATTATCTTTATGGCATGAAGTTTGTCGTGTTCAGTGACCTCAAGAGTTTGAAGTATCTATTTGACCAGAAGGAGATGAACATGAGACAGAGAAGATGGATGGAGTTCCTAAAGGACTACGACTTTGAGTTGAAGTACCATCCTGGTAAGGCCAATGTGGTAGCTGATGCTTTGAGTCGGAAATCTGTGAGCATATCCAGTTTGATGATTGGTGACTATGATATAATTGAGAAGTTTCGTGATCTGACAGTGACCTCTTTGTTTGGGGGTGCACTTCTCGAGATGACGACTGTGAGAGTCGAAAATGAATTGATGGAAAAGATTAAAGAGGCGCAAGTGCAAAGAGAGTGCATTGATTATGTGAAGAACCAAGATGGTGTATCTTGAAATGAGGATGGATTGCTAATGTTCCAGAAGAGGATTGTAATTCTTAGGGGACCTTTGACTGAGGAGGTGATGACAGAGGCTCATAAGGGCCAATTCACTGTCCATCCTGGTGCTACAAAGATGTATCAGGACTTAAAGAGAAATTTCTGATGGCCAGACATGAAGAAAGATATAGCTATTTACGTGTCCAAGTGTTTGATATGCCAGAAAGTGAAGATTGAACACCAGAAGCCGTCTGGTAAGCTTCAACCTCTTGAGATACCGCAGTGGAAGTGAGAGAGCATTTCCATAGACTTCGTGATGGGATTGCCTAAGACTCAGGCTGGTTGTGACTCTATCTGGGTCATTGTGGACAAATTGACTAAGTCTGTCCATTTTCTTCCGGTAAAGGTGAGCTTCACTACTGAGCAATTGGCCAGACTATATTTTGCGATATTGTGAGGCTTCACAGGGTGCCCGAGAGTATCATCAGTGATAGGGACCCGAAGTTCACATCTCGATTCTGGGAGGCACTACATGGAGCTTTTGGTACTAAGTTGAGATTGAGTACATCCTATCACCCTCAGACTGATGGACAGACTGAGCGGACCATTCAGACATTGGAAGACACGTTGAGGGCTTGCACGTTTGAGCAGGGTGCATCCTGGGATCGATACCTACTACTGATGGAGTTTTCGTACAACAACAGCTTTCATGCTAGCCTGGGCATGGCGCCCTACGAGGCACTATATGGTAGGAGGTGTCAGACTCCTACCTGTTGGTCGGAGGTTGGGGATAAAGAGTTATTTGGCTTGCACTTTGTCCAAGATACCACCCAGCAGATCCAGTTGATTAGAGAAAAGCTGAAGCAGACGCAGAATCGCCATAAGAGTTATTCTGATGTTAAGCATCGTCCACTGGAGTTCAGCGAAGGTGAGCACGTGTTTGTGAGACTTCCGCCTGTCACCGAAGTTGGTCAGGCCCTCGAAGTGAAGAAGCTTAGCCCGAGATTCATAGAGCCATACCAGATTCTTGGTAGGGTAGGGCCTGTTGCCTACTGGCTTGCCTTACCTCCGAACTTGGCCAACATCCACGACATGTTTCATGTGTCTCAGCTTCGAAGGTATATAGCAGATCCTTCGCACGTGGTGCAACCTGATGATGTGGAGGTTCGAAGAACTTAAAAACTCTCGTCGGACCACTCAAGATTCTTGATCATGGCGAGAAGAAGCTTCGAAGCAAAGTCATTCCTATGGTAAAAGTGATATGGACAAGAAGAACTCCTGAGGAGTGTACTTGGGAGCGAGATGACGAGCTTCTCCGGCAATACCCCGAGTTTCGAGACAAGTATGTTTCTAATTTTGAGGACAAAATTCTAAAAGGAGGAGTGAATGTAAGAACCTGCACCGTTAAATTAGGAATTTAATTAATTTAAATAATTAATTATGAGTTTAGGAAAGAATTGCATAATTGACCTTGAATAATTATTAGAAGACTTAAATAATTAAAGTAAGTGCTTGATAATATCGAAAGTTGCTTGTCTGACGAAAAGTGCAAATACCAGTTCTGTTTCACGGTATAAGTGTATACCGGTGAAGTATCTCGAAAAATTATAAGAAGTATATGAATATTTCTAGACTAATATTTAGCACTGGAATATCATGGGTTGAAGTCAAAATAACGAGAACTGATGTCAGAACTAATATGGACTGCATGAAAACGCGTGTAACACCCCGTATGCATCCGGTTTGTTAATATGTCATCGTATTAAGCCACGCTTAATTAAAAATGCGGAATATCTTTTTTTGTTCATTTATGACGCCATTATTCTTAGCCAAGTTGATTACTTAATCAATTTTCATAAAACATCGCCTGTATGTAATTGCAAGAGACAACTAACTGAAATACCTCATAATATAAATAACAGTGAGTATCTAAAATCACGGAACTACAACACGTAGTCTGGACATAATCCTGATACATTATTACAACTCGAATCTAAAACAAGACATAGTCAAATCAATGTGGCATGGACAATCCCCATGCTCACCAAATAAGACAACACAGCCAAACATGGTCTCAACAACAACAACATAATCAAAGAAATTAATAACAGAATAGCAACAGGCATATCCAGCATCTAATCATAATCAGCATATAAACAGCAATATCAACTAAGCTCCGGCCTCCTACCGCTAGAGGTCTCAACCCCCTCATTACCTGAACCTGAAATGGTGCCCCAAACGTGGGGTGAGATCTCTAAAAAGAAATCTCAGTAAGACAAGGGGTCCTCAAGGATCTTCCACCCCAAGCTCACTTACATGTGCAATATAAGTTCTAAAACAGGTTAAACAATATATATGTAAGTTCCAAAATCAGTGTAATGCATAGATAACCATGCCATGTGTGTCAATATAATCTACTGGCTAGAGAAATGCAGGATATACGTCTATCTCCTACAAATAGTGCAAGACGCTACTTGCATCCACCCCAGTCTCACCATCTTGTATGACGCTACATACTCAGGTTTACCGTCAAAGTGGAACAACACATGCATATTATAAGGCCCTTACACTTAACAGTTTAACAGCATTCCAATCATCAAAGCATGAAAACACAACATGCATATAAACCATTCCCCCATGGGGTATGGTGGAACCAAACAATGGCTAAACCGAGGACACGAAAGCTTACCTCGCAAGCTAACTATCCAATACAAGGTCAACACCAGCTCAAAGTCCAAACACAGTAGAATCACAATCTGTTTCGGATCAGCAATCATATCAATAATCATACTCAACAAGTATAAGACACAAAGACAATGCTTTTCATTATGTTTCATGTCTTTAGACTTCTCACAAAGCCTTCAGCCCCTAAACACTTAGTTTCTGACTTAGATTCATTAATACAGAAGTCCTCACCGACTAAATCATTGGTCCACAAACCCAAAATAGCATTCTGCATGAACAGTGCCATCACTGTCCTCGAAAACCCAGAATATCCGGATATTTATCGGGGGCATATATCCGGATATCATATCCGGATATTTCGCGATAGAATGCAGTTCTGCCTTTCGCGAGATATCCTTCCCAAAGGTGGCTCGTTTCATGATTCCAGAAGCTTAAACATGCATTTAATAGCGTGTTTAACATTACCCAATGTTAGGTTAAGATCTTTAATCCATACATGCATCAAGGTTCCATTTTTAATCAAGAAAACTCAAGTTCAAGGGTGGTAAGGCTTACCCAAGCTTAAAACATAAACAAATGTGCTCTTGGAGCTCACAAATAGCTCCATAAATTCGGACAATGAAGGTGCACGGAAATGACACACCAAGAAGGGTCCTTTCTCTTCAAAGGTCACACCTTGAAGCACAAAATGCTAACACCAAGCTCCCACAACCCAACCACAAAAGGTCAGCCCCAAGACTTCACAAAACAAAGGCTGATCACACACCAAGGACTACCCACCACACTCACAAGACACTACTCTAAGTGTTTGATGAAGAAACCAAGAAGAAAGATGACTTCTTGTCTCTCAAGGTGATGAGGATGAAGGGAGAAGCAAAAGGAGAAGCACTAAGCAGCTGGACAACTCACGTAGGAAGCCAATATGGCCTAGGATTGTGTGCAAAAGTTGCATTTATAGTCACTTAGGAATTAAACACACAGTATTAGAGCTACTACCGCTTAGCATTTTAATCCCTAACTTAGGATTCTGAACCTACTCAATTTTACAAGATTTATCCTATTTTTATTTTATTTTTCGCAGCACCTTTCCGATACGCGCTTTTCCATAGCCAGTATCAGTTCTGGAACCAGTTCTCATTATTTTGACCTGAAACTCGTTTTACTAGTCCTATATACTATTCTAGGAATATTCATGCACTTATTATAATTGTCCGGGATACTTTATCGGTACACATTTATACCGAGTAGCAGAACCGGTATCTGCACTTTTCGTCAGAAAAACGACTTTCAGCATTATTACTCACTTACTATAATTATTAAAGCCTCATAATAATTATTAAGGTCAATTATGGAATTATTTCCTAATTTATCTTAATTAATTAATTAATTTCCTTAATTAACGGTGTGGGTTCTTACATTCACCCACCTTTTTAAGGATTTTGTCCTCAAAATCAGGAACATACCTTTCTCGAAGCACGGGATACTGACGGAGAAGCTCGTCCTCTCGCTCCCAGAATTACCCTTTAGGAATTCTTCCTATTCATCGTACTTTGTCCATCGAACTGATCTTACTCATCAGCTGCTTCTTGCCACGATCGAGAATTCTGAGTGGTCCGACAGGAGTTTTCAAGTTCTCCCGAACTTCCACAACATCCGGTTGCACCGCGTGCGAAGGATCCCCACTGAACTCCAGTTAACGATGCTTAACACCAACGTAGTTCTCCTGGTGACTCTGCGCCTGCTTTCGCTTTCCTCTGATCATCTGAATCGGCTGGTGGTAAATTGGACAAGGTCTAAGACAAACAACTCTTTATCTCCAACCTCGAACCAACAGGTAAGAGTTCTACACCTCCAACCAAAAAACGCCTCGTAGGGTTCCATGCCCAGGCCAGCAAGGAAAACACAGTTGCACAAAAATTCAACCGATGTCAAGTACCTATCCCATGTTGGGCCCTACTCCAAGGTGCAAGCCCTCGACATGTCCTCCAAGGTCTGAATGGTTCGCTCAGTCTGTCCAGCAGTCTGAGGGTGATAGGCTGTACTCAGTAGCAACTGAGTTCCAAAAGCTCTCTGAAGCGCCTCCTCGAACCGAGAGGTGAACTTCGGGTCCCTATCACTGATGATACTCTCGGGCACCCCGTGAAGACTCACAATCTCGCAAACAAACAATTTGGCCAACTGCTATGAAGAGAAGCTCACATTTACCGGAAGAAAGTGGGTAGACTTTGGCAATCTGTCCACAATAACCCAAATAGAGTCGAGACCAGCCTGAGTCTAAGGCCAACCCACCACGAAGTTCATGGAAATACTTTTCCACTTCCACTGCGGTACTTCAAGAGGTTGAAGCTTACCCACGACTTTTGGTGTTCATTCTTCACCTTCAAGCATCACAACAAACGGACACACAACAACAATGTCCTTCCTCATTCCAAGACACTGTCCTGGTTCTTCTCCATAAGCTCATTCTCGACTCTCATTGTCTCAATCTCGAGAAGTGCATCCTCAAACAAGGAAGTCACCTTCAAATCTCGAAACTTCTTATTGACAACAAAATTCCAAACGATTTCCTGGGATCACCAGTCACCTTCACAAAAGAAGTGACCTGACCCCACAAACTCAAATCTACACAAAACTCGAGTGAGTTTGGTCCTATTCCATGACTCTAACCTCGGCAAGACTTACAATTTATAATTAATATCCTCAAAATAATTTCATATTCATTTCATAGTACAAAATCATAATCATGTCCATTTCAACCAATACATGTTAGTTAACATACTCATTTACATAGTAGCGTACCTTGGTTCACGTACACCTGCAAAATTTTCAATTTCTATAACATAATAAGCAAAAACTATATGTAGCGATATACCTCAACCTCCATGGTATCTGCAAAATCGAGAGTCAGTCAAAGGTGAAATAACATTGATATATTAGCACAGTTCATCGTACTTATTGCATGCTTAACACTATCCATGGTGTTAACATGCCGACTACTCATGACGCATATCAATAATCAACATAAAATCCTAGAGTCATGGAGACCACTCAACTCACAAACTACTTGTACATGAACTGCCTCGCATATACAAGGTCACACGTGGCCTTGCCACAAATTCCAAGTGTTCCACACTCAGTTTCCCTAAAGAGAAGTTCACATTCTCAAAAAGAGCACCATCACGGTTAAGTAATGGCGTAAGGCATCTTGCCTCATTAACAAAATGATTGGTGCTTCCTATGGAGACACGCGCGGTCGAATGAAGTCTTTCGCCGAAAGACTCCTAACAAAATTCTTCAGCTCAACCAATTCTGGCGGAACATCCGGTATGAAGCTAACGCAATAGGCCCCACACCAGCCAACAATTCAATGGAGAACGCTATCTCCCGCTGTGGCGAATACTCAGGAATCTCCTCAGGAAGACTTCGAGGAATTCTTTCACCACAGAAATGCCAGTGAGATCCTCCTGTGTCCCAATCACCAAACCTCCCAATCATGACATAACTAATGTCCTTGCTCACCAGGCTCTCCTAGTCCGCAGCAATGAAAAAGGCGAAGAACTGGATGTGGAATCACACGGAGACATCACCACTTGCTAGGCACAACAATCAATCAATCAATCGGTCATCACACAACTATCAAACAATCCATCCATGCCAAGGATGATTTCTGAATTAGCCATCGGTAATCCAATCAAATCTACCGAGTAATCACGGCCCTCCCACTGAAACACGACATCTCGATGTATAGTGGTAGTATCACACTTATCTCCGGTGGAGGTGGTCAACCGCAACAGTGGAGAAAGCACAAACATGGGCAACTCAAGCCCTACAACAATCGGAGTTGCAAAAAAGAATGTGTATCGCAGGAATCAAACAAAACATCAACAGCAATTCCCCAATGGAAACAGTACCTCTGACAAAGTTCGGAGCTCGGTCCGACTGCTGTCGATCCACAGTGTAAACACGCCCCGTGGCCGGTGGCATAACAGGTGCCACTGTAGACGCCATAGGAATCATCTGTAACGGAACTGCCCGAATCGTTGCAGCTCCTGCCGTCAATGACGGACAATCTCTAGAGTAGTGGCCCTCCTGGCCACACCGAAAGCAAATCAACTGACCGGTAGCACAACGTCTGGCATGCTCCTTTCCGCACCCAGAACATCTAGGAGTGGAAAGAGGTCTAGCAAAACCCCCCTGCTGCGAAGAAGTCCTCGTGAACTGACTAGGCACCTGCCTAGCAGCCAACTGCTTTCCTTTGCCCTTACCAGCAAACTTCATGTCTTTCTAGGAAGTGGAACTACCAGTTTCCTTCACATCAGCAACCTTGGCCCTCTTGGCCTTACTCGTGATACAGACATCCTCGATGTCCATACACTGCTGCACCATTGTACCGAAGTCCCTCGATGCAGCTCCAGCAATATGCTCAGCAATCACCTCACTAAGTCCTCTGCGGAACTTAGCAGCCAAAAAGGTCGGAGTGGGCACAGCCATCCGAAAGTGTGCAAACTTCACAAGCTCGTTGAACTTGGCCAGGTACTCGTCAACAGACATCGAGCCCTGCACCAAACGGTCAAACTCTCATTGCTTCCGCTCCTGCGCATCGTAAGGAAAATATCTCCCAAGGAAGAAATCCTCAAAGAATGGCCATGTCATCACATGACCCTGCATCTCAAAGGCGTGAGAGGTGTTTATCCACCACTCTTGTGTATCGCCCTCCAACATGTAGGTAGCGAACATCATCTTCTGCGGGTCTGAACACTGCATGACCCGGAATATCTTCTCCAATGCCTGCAACCATCTAGCAGCAGAAATAGGATCAAAAGACCCATCAAAGATAGGTGGCTTATGCTTGCGGAAAGCATTAAGCCGGCGGTCAATCACATCGCGATCCTCTACAGGCTCCAAGCGAGGTTCCATCGCCCCAGTAAGAGGACTAGTGTCCTCAACATGACTAAGGCTCTCATCCTGAAGACTAGGTGTAGGTGGAGGTGGAGGCGGTGGTGGCGGTGGAAGTGGTGGCAGAGAGAACTGACCAACAGCAGGACCAGCCCTCATCTCCTCCAACATGACTCTCATCATAGTCATGTTTGCCAGGCGATTTGCCTCCAATACATCCTCAGTGGCTTTCCTGTTTGCCTCTCTGACGGCGTTCAACATAGCCTGGTTCGCCACTCTCGTGGCCTCCTGGTCAGCTTGTTGGGCCGCCTGCATCTCAACCAATGCAGCAGGACAGGATCAGGTTGATCCTCGCTAGTGCCTCGGTTCCTCCGAGGTAGTACCATGACTCTGCACAAGTTACACACAGAATGAGTTGATCAGACCCACACAATGTGGTCACATATGCAGCATCATAGCAAAACCCAATAGAGAGAACACACAGACATGACTCACAACAAAACATCCTAAGTTATTGCAACACATACAGGCTTTTTCCTATAAAGTGCTCTGATATCATAAAATGTACCACCCCGTATGCATCCAATTTGTTAACATGTCATCGTATTAAGCCACACTTAATTAAAAATGCGGAATATCTTTTTCTGTTCATTTATGACGTCATTATTTTTAGCCAAGTTGATTACTGAATCAATTTTCATAAAACATCGCCTGTATGTAATTGCAAGAGACAACTAACTGAAATACCTCATAATATAAATAACAGTGAGTATCTAAAATCACGGAACTACAACACGTAGTCCGAACATAATCCTGATACATTATTACAACTCGAATTTAAAACAAGACATAGTCAAATCAATGTGGCATTGACAATCCCCATGCTCACCAAATAAAGCAACACAGCCAAACATGGTCTTAACAGCAACAACATAATCAAAGAAATTAATAACAGAATAGCAACAGGCATATCCAGCATCCAATCATAATCAGCATATAAACAACAATATCAGCTAAGCTCCGGCCACCTGCCGCTAGAGGTCTCAACCCCCGCATTACTTGAACCTGAAATGGTGCCCAAACGTGGGGTGAGATCTCTAAAAAGAAATCTCAGTAAGACAAGGGGTCCTCAAGGATCTTCCACCCCAAGCTCACTTACATGTGCAATATAAGTTCTAAAACAGGTTAAACAATATATATAAGCTTTAAAATCAGTGTAATGCACAGATAACCATGTCATGTGTGTCAATATAATCTATTGGCTAGAGAAATGCAGGATCTACGTCTATCTCCTACAAATAGTGCAAGACGCTACTTGCATCCACCCCAGTCTCACCATCTTATATGATGCTACATACTCAGGTTTACCATCAAAGTGGAACAACACATGCATATTATAAGGCCTTTACACTTAACAGTTCAACAGCATTCCAATCATCAAAGCATGAAAACGCAGCATGCATATAAACCATTCCCCTATGGGGTATGGTGGAACCAAACAATGGCTAAACCAACGACACAAAAGCTTACTTCGCAAGCTAACTATCCAATACAAGGTCCACACCAGCTCAAAATACAAATACAGCAGAATCGCAATCTGTTTCGGACCAGCAATCATATCAATAATCATACTCAAAAAGTATAAGACACAAAGACAACACCTTTCATTATATTTCATGTCTTTAGGCTTCTCACAAAGCCTTAAGCCCCTAAACACTTAGGTTCTGACTTAGATTCATTAATACAGAAGTCCCCACTGACTAAATCATGGGTCCACAAACCCAAAATAACATTTTGCATGAACAGTGCCATCACTGTCCTCGAAAACCCAGAATATCCGGATATTTATCGGGGGCATATCCGGATATCCCATATCCGGATATCATATCCGGATATTTCGCGACAGAATGTAGTTCTGTATTTCGCGAGATATCTTTCCCAAAGGTGGCTCATTTCATGATTCCAGAAGCTTAAACATGCATTTAATAGTGTGTTTAACATTACCCAATGTTAAGTTAAGATCTTTAATCCATACATGCATCAAGGTTCCATTTTTAATCAAGAAAACTCAAGTTCAAGGGTGGTAAGGCTTACCCATGCTTAAAACATAAACAAATGGTGCTCTTGGAGCTCACCAAACAGTTCCAAAAATTCGGACAATGAAGGTGCACGAAAATGACACACCAAGAAGGATCCTTTCTCTTCAAAGGTTACACCTTGAAGCAAAAAATGCCAACACCAACCTCCCACAACCCAACCACAAAAGGTCATCCCCAAGACTTCACAAAACAGAGGCTGATCACACACCAAGGACTACCCTCCACACTCACAAGACACTACTCTAAGTGTTTGATGAAGAAACCAAGAAGAAAGATGACTTATTGGCTCTCAAGGTGATGAGGAAGAAGGGAGAAGCACTCAACAGCTGGACAACTCACGTAGGAAGCCAATATGGCCTAGGGTTGTGTGCAAAAGTTGCATTTATATTCACTTAGGAATTAAACACACAGTGTTAGCGCTAATAGCTACACTTAGCATTTTAATCCCAAAATTAAGATTCTGAACCCACTCAATTTTACAAGATTTATCATATTTTTATTTTATTTTTCGTAGCACCTTTCCGGTACGCGCTTTTCCATTGCCAGTATCAGTTCTGGCACCAGTTCTCATTATTTTGACCTGAAACTCATTTTACTAGTCCTATATACTATTCTAGGAATATTCATGCACTTATTATAATTTTCTGGGATACTTCATCGGTACGCATTTATACCAAGTAGCAGAACCAGTATCTGCACTTTTCGTCAGAAAAGCAACTTTCAACATTATTACTCATTTACTATAATTATTAAAGCCTCATAATAATTATTAGGGTCAATTATGGAATTATTTCCTAATTTCTCTTAATTAATTAATTAATTTCCTTAATTAACGGTGTGGGTTCTTACATTCACCCCACTTTTTTAAGGATTTTGTCCTCAAAATCAGAAACATTCCTGTTGAGCAAGTGATATGTTATCATGATTTAAATGCCATAACATGAACATGCATTGAAGTTATTGTTTTGAACTTATATTTATACTTGTAAGTGAGCTTGGGGCGGAAGAGACCTTGAGGATCCCTTGTCATACTGAGATTTCTTTTTAGAGATCTCACCCCACGTTTAGGGTACATTTTCATGTACAGGTACCTTTGAGGTTGAGACCTCAGGTGGGAGGAGGCCAGAGTTGAGCTGATTGATCCATGCTTGCTGTTTCTAGTTATATTACATGATTACGCATGGTTTACATTTTATGGCTATTGTATATGAGACTTGACTGTTATGTAGTTGATTTGGTGAGCATGGAGATTGTCCATGCCACATTGATTTCAGACTTGTTGGTTTATTTCTGAGTTGTATAAATATCAGGATATTGTCCGGCCTGCGTGTTATAGTTCTGTGATTTAGATACACACTTATCTATTTAATGAGGTATTTCAGTTATGTCTTTATTGCAATTTACATATAGGCAGTATTTTGAAATGGTTAATAATCAACTTGGTCAATAATGACGTCATAATTGAAAAGAAAAAGTTAGCTTCCGCATTTATTTTGAGTTGCGCTTAATATCGTAATATGATAACAATCCTGGTATACACGGGGTGTTGCAAGAATGTCAAAGCTTTCATTAACCAAGACATAGCGTATGAAAATTAAAAAAAAAATGCAGAAAAGGTTACACATAACACACGTAACACACACACACATTAGGTGAAGTGGAGGTAGATTTCAACTTGAATCTCAAACCAGAACTTCCAAAAGAAGCACATTTAACAGTAACAACAGTACTATGTTTAGCCTTCAACTGCATTAATTTTTTTTTTCAATTTTTTTTTGGGAGGGGGCGGCCGCTCACCCTAATCTCCCCCTGTCTCCGCCCCTGAAACCATCAAGATGAAGTCATTTAATGAGGGTGCAAACAAGTAGTACGAGAATACTCACATAGTATAGAATTAGTCTTCATTTTTAAAACTGATTTTAATGTGAATCCAATTGTGCCCTTACTAGTTGTGAGAAATTACTAATCTGTCATACCTTTATAGATTTACAAAAATGCCCTTAGCCCAAAAAAAATTTATTTGTAATATAAAATGCATGTAATGGAATGGAGATTAAGGTGAAATTTTGTGATATAAAGAGTGTGTTATAAATGTCTAACCAATATGGCTATCCTTGACTTGCATATTCAATTCGAGGTAATCTTCACTAAGCTTGTTTAGCATATAGGAAGTGGTACGTAGTTTTTTCAAAACATTAAAAACTTTTTATAAAATAATGAAACCCATGTAACATGATGAGGTTACATATATCAAAGAAAAACTTTATATAAACTAAATCTAGCTATTTATAATCTATCGCAATACTCCAAAGTGAAGGTTGAATCGGACCAACTATTGACCTCAAAAAAAAAAAAACCTTAAAAACAGAACGTCAACGTTTGAACATGGCAAGCCTCTTTACCTATTCATCCTTCAAGTAAAAAAATCCATTGTTAAAATGCTTGATTAATTGAATTTTCAAATATAATTTGGAATTTGGGCATTTTTGATTGAGTAGTGAATTCTGAATTTAGAGAGGGATGTGTGACTTATAATTGAAAAATTGAGGAACCAAAGAAAAAAGTTGTGAGTGCAAAAAGTTCAGCTTTTTCAAGCAGGAGCGTTCTTGGCATGTCCCATTTAAGCATTTGTTTTGGGACTTAAGAATATCAAAGACCGACAACGTAACCGCTACCAAGTAACACTTAAAAAATGTGGTACAAATTTTTTTAAAAGTCAATCATATGCCAATTTTTAAAAAAATTATATTTGATTTTTTTAACTTGATAATTATTGAATTATATAAATTTAAGTTCCAGCTTAGATAATATTTCATTTTAAATGAAATTGTCGTGTATTAATATTGACTCATTGATCTAAACAGAGTATAGACGATAGTACTTTCTTTTATATACATTACATGATAGTACTTTCCCCCCCTTGAATGACCTACCAAATTGCCAATTGAAAAAGTAAATAATACTTTTTTTATTATTAAGTGGAATTACATGCTAGTTCTATTAATAAGGAGTACACAGACCCGGATTTAGGGGGGCTGAGGATGGCGGCCAACCCACCTCCTAAAATTTGAAGGAATTTTTTTAGAAGCAAATTTTGTACAAACTTAATATAAAAATAAACCGAAATTGGAAGTGGGAAACGCCTTCTGATCTCAGACATATTCAGAAAATAAAATATGCTTATTTCTCAAATAAGATGTTTGAATAGTATTTACTATGTACTTTTTTTGTTGTTGGTAGATATTTACTATATAGTTTAACATCTAAAAGCATATAAAGTAAAGCACCAATTTCATAATTCTTAAAATTTGAAACCACATGTTATCAAAAAAAAAAAAAAATTGAAACCACATCCCTCCCCCTCATTTGAGATGTATACATGTGAAAGAAATCATGTATGTAGCTATCATTATCCTATTGAAATATAGTGTGTTATAGTTTTGACGGTTTACATTTTGATAAAAATATAAATACGTTACTAACGAATTGTACGTTTTTTAAAACTCATTTTTTTCTTTTCTTTTTTTTGAATACAAAAACTCATTTTTTTCTATTTGTTGTTAGTAGTTGAAATTTCCACTATATTTAGTCTAAAAAAAATTCAAATCCCATCATAAAGGCTTTTGACAATAGTTTTTTAATTAAAGAATACTGCAAGTGATATAACCCACCAATATATAGATGTTTTTATAACATCTTATTGAAAGGAAAACATGGATTTCTTTTCATATTTCTTATTAATTTACTTCTAATTTATTAGTTGGTAAAATTTCATCCTCGGGTCCTCTGCCAATGTAGGAGCACCGATCTAACAGACTAGATTGAGAGGGGGAAGAACGTGAGGAAGAGAGAGAGTTAGAGAGAAAAAGGAGAGAAGAGTTGTCCAACATTTTCTTAATTTTCTATTCACGCCCCTCAATGGGCTATATACCTTCCTCAATTACAAGCTATGTAAGTTTCTTAATTCCCTTAATACAACAATAGAAACAAATGGGCTATTAGAGATAATCCATCAAATAATTGGGTCTCTTTCTTATGCGTGTGGGCCTGCTTATTCTCAGCCCAATGGTGGGAGGTGAAACATCCCCTTGGTCTTCAAAACCAGACTCGTCCGCGAGTTTGCTTGGGCCCCCAATGTAAGGCCCATTTTTTGAAAGTCCTTGCTCACAACTTCTGGGCTGTCGATGGACGCAGTAACAGTTGGATTTGGGAGGCAGTTGGCATGCACTTTTGATTGATTGGTGGTAGAAGGGATAAAAATCCCCGTATCTGCCTCCTGATTGCTCATAGTGGCAGCTGGTGATAAAGGGTGTTGGGTTTCCAAGACAAGACTTAAAGAAGTGGCCTTTGGACCTTGTAGCTACTCATAACTCATCGTTGTCTCTCGAGATGACCCTTTGTTATGCCCAAAGTTTGTGGCTGTCAGTAAAGGTGGAAACTGTGAAGCAAAACCCATGGACACCAGTGACTCGTCCTCCCAAGTCGAGTCCTCTGGTGGCAATCCCTGCCACTGGACAAGGACATGTGGTGTCCCCTTGCCATGCTTCCAAACCGAATGATGAGAGACTATGGCGGTCGGACGGTGTATGAGTGGTGTGTTCTGCAACTCCAAAGGCAGCTGATGGATGTCAAAGTTACCTGAAGGAACGAAGGGTCTCAGCAGGGAAACGTGAAAGACTGGATGCACCTGTGAGCCTTCCGGTAGCTTGAGACGGTAGGCTACCCTCCCCACACATTCGATAACCTCAAAGGGTCCATAGAAACGGAGGCTGAGCTTGTGGGATGATCTGTGGTGGACTGACAACTGGCGATATGGTTGGAGTCGCAAGAGAACTCGATCCCCCACTTGAAAGGTGAGGTCTTTACGTTTACGATCTGCTTGATTTTTCATTAAAGTTTGCGCCTTTCTTAAACTCTGCTTCAACGATGCGAGGATCCTGGAGCGAAGGGACAGATCGAATTCTACTGCTTCAATTGGGGTCGAACCCAGAGTGTACTCCAGCAAACATGGAGGTGAATGACCGTAAGTGGCTTGGAAGGGGGAGGTCCCAGATGAACGGTTGTGAGCCGTATTATAGTGAAATTCGGCCCAGCTTAGAAAACAGTGACAAGCTAATGGATGGTCATGAACGAAACACCTCAGGTATTGCTCTAAACTGCGGTTCACCCTCTCGGTTTGTCCGCCCGACTGGGGATGGTACGCCGAGCTAAAATGAAGTTTAGTCCCTTGTAGTTGGAATAATGTCTTCCAAAACTCACTGGTAAAAATGGGGTCCTTGTCTGAAACTATAGACTTTGGTGAGCCATGCAATTTGCCAACAGTGTCCCAAAAAACCTGTGCCACCTTGGCTGCTGAATACTTGGGTGGTAAAGGAGCGAAGTGCGCCCCTTTTGTGAGTCTATCCACCACGACTAAGATGTTCATAAATCTCCCTGAATTGGGCAAGTGGGTAACGAAATCCATGGACAATTCCGACCAAATGGCCTTAGGTATGGGAAGGGGCTGTAGTAGGCCATAGGGTGGGTGATTTGGGGCTTTTGTTTTCTGGCAAATTTTGCACTGGTTTATAAATTGCTAAACATCTCTTTTTAATTTTTTCCAGGTAAACTTTGAGCCGAGTCGGAGTAAAGTGCATCTGACCTGAGCATGTCCACCTATCTTGGATGAGTGAAACTCTTGAAGCAGGGAAGGGATCAAGAAAGAACCCGCAGGGATGTATAAGCAGTTACGATGGAACAACAAATTGTTATGTTGCTGCCAATGCAGCCATTTAGATGGATCGCTTTGTAATCCTTGTAAAATACCAGTAGCATAGGAGTCATTCTGTAATTCGGACTGTATAACTAGACTATACTAAGATGTAGGATAATTGAGTAGCATTAGTTCGGGGGGTGAACTCCTATTATTCCCCTCTGGTTGCCGCGACAGAGCGTTAGCGGCAACATTGAACTTCCCAGGGCTGTATTGGATGGAGTAGTTGAAACCCAACAATTTCGCAAGAAATTGTTGTTGCTCTGGGGTTTGAATCACTTGTGACATCAAGTGGTGTAAACTCTTATGGTCCGTCTTTAAAACAAAGGAGGTGCCCAGGAGATATTGTCGCCATTTAGCGATTGCCAATGTAATGGCATACATCTCTCTGAAATAAGTTGATTTTGCTTGCATTCTCTTAGATAATTTCCAGCTAAAATAAGCAATTGGGTGACCTAATTGTAGTAACATTGCGCCCACACCTACGCCAGAAGCATCCATTTCCAATACAAAAGGAAGGGTGAAATTTGGTAGGGCCAAAATAGTTGCATTAATCAGTAATTGCTTAAGTAAAACAAACGCTTGCTCTGATGTATGGGACCACACAAATGCATATTTAGATAGTAGATCTGTAAGAGGGGATGCAACTGATGCGTATCCTTTAATAAATTTGCAGTAGTAATTTGATAGGCCCAAAAAAGCGCGAAGTTGTGCGACTGAGTGGGGAATGGGCCAGTCACGAACAGCCTGTATCTTGGATGGATCAGGTGAGACCTCTGAAGCTGAAATAACATGACCAGGGAATTTGATTTCCTGCACAGCAAAGGAATATTTAGTTAACTTAGCAAAAAAACTTGTGAGTACGAAGTGTCTGGAGCACTTGCTCTAAATGCTCGGCATAGGCTTGTAACGATGGACTGTAGATGAGTATATCATCAAAGAATATGACAACGAATTTTTGGAGGAACCTAGTGAAAACATGATTCATGGTGGCCTGGAAGGTTGATGGGGCGTTAGACAACCCAAATGGCATCACTAGAAATTCAAAATGCCCACTATGAGTTCTGAAGGCGGTTTTGTGGACATCACGTGGTTCCATTTTAATCTGGTGGTAACCAGACTATAAATCTTGTTTAGAGAAAATCTGGGCTCCTTGTAGCTCATCCAGTAATTCATCCACCGTGGGGATTGGGAATTTATCTGGAATAGTAATTGCATTCAGGGCACGATAATCCACACAAAAATGCCACGTGTCATCTTTTTTCCGAACCAGCAAAATTGGGGAACTGAAAGGTGATTGGCTGGGACGGATGATGCCAGTATTCAACATTTCATTAACCATTCTCTCAATTTCTGCCTTTTGAAAATGGGGGTATCTATAAGGGAAAACCTGTACAGGTTTAGAATTGGGCAGTAGATTAATAGGATGATTAAAGGATCGATCTGGTGGCAGGTCGGATGAGTTGCTGAAAACATCGTGAAATTGGTTTAAGATGTTTTGAATTAGGGAGGGATGTGGTTTGGAAGTTTTTGGTAGGGAAAGGTCCTGGGGTGTGCTAGTGAGGCACATGAAGTAAGAGGATACTGAGTTTTGGGCTACAAGTTTATGTAATTTGGCATTAGAAATTTGGGATGGGCTAGGGCTGGTGTCACCATGGAGAAGTATGGTAGTGTTGTTGTGGTTAAATGACATGGTTAACAAGGAATAGTCCATCACTATAGGTCCAAGCATAGCAAGCCATTGAATGCCTAAAACCACATCTGCCCCCTTAAGATCCAACACAAACAGGTCCATAGAGAAGGTAGTGGACTGAAGAGTCAAAGGAACTGTCACACAAGAGGCTTTACATTGGAGTGTATCACCATTACCGACCTGCACTTGGAATGGGTTAATGCGCTACATAGTTAAGTTAATAAAACTTGCCATTCTTGCAGTAATGAAGTTGTGGGTGCTACCCCTATCAACTAAGATTTGAACTGATTTACCCTTTATAGTCCCTGTAAGACGAAATGATCTGAAATTGCGATGTCCAAACAAAGCATTGAAGCTAATTTTTGGGGTCACCTCATTAGAATCGGGTACCTCTTGATGTTCAATAATCTCCGGTTCTGGATCATCATCAGTGCCCTCAAAATAGAGCAAGGCAGCACGTCCTTTACATTTGTGACCAAATGAGTATTTCTCATCGCAATTGTAACACAAATTTTTCTCTCGTTTCGACAACATCTCTTCTTGTGATAAACGTCTTATAGGTACAGCTGGTAGTGGGTTACTGGTCATGGATTTTGGAATTGGTTGAAGTAGAGGAAAAATTGGAGGGTTTCGGTGAGGTTTGCCAGGGTCGAGTAGAACGTGACTCATTAGATTGGTCCTCATATACACGAGCAAGAGAGAATGCCTCGTGATAGTCAATGGGCCTGAGAGTCAGAACAGATTGCCTGATGTGAGGTTTTAAGCCTGAGATAAAAATACTTCGGAGCAAAGTAGCAGAAATGCCTGGGACCTTACTCACAAGCTTTTCAAAGGAAGATTGATAATCCAGTACTGAGCCAGTTTGTTGTATTTTGACCAACGAACCAGCAAGGTCTTCGAATTCAGAAGGTCCAAAACGTCTTTGCAGTGATGTGCAAAAAGTACGCCAATCAGGCATGAGTCTATTCTGATCAGATCCATAGAACCAGCAAGCTGTTGGCTCATCTAGATGAAACGCAGCTAGGTTTAAACAATCAGGAATTGGGACTTGGTAGAAGGCAAAATACCTTTCAACAGCAGTTATCCAAGTCGTATGGTCACCTGATGAGAAATGTGGGAAATCCAACTTAACCTGGCGAGATTCGAAATTATCCGAGCTAGATGTGGTACTTCCATTGGGTCCAGAACCCAATATACCTCGATTACTGGGTGATGTTTGTTGAATCTCAATCAGACGAGTGAGATCCTGATGGAAACGGTTCTGAGATTCCTGCATCTGTTGCTGGGACGTGTGCAACAGGGTTTGGGACTCCTGAACTTCAATGTGCTGTTGTTCTCGAATTAACTCAGCGGCTTGAAATTGTTGTTCAAGGGTCTCAAAACAGTGTTGCAATTCACGCATTCTCGTGTTTTCTGCCATGGTAGGAAGGAAGAGATCAAATGAAAGCATCAAATTGTAGGAGCACCGATCTAACAGACTAGAGAGAGGGACGAACGTGAGGGAGGGAGAGAGTTAGAGAGAAAAAAGAGAGAAGAGTTGTCCAACATTTTCTTAATTTTCTATTCACGCCCCTCAATGGGTTATATACCTTCCTCAATTACAAGCTATTTGAGTTTCTTAATTCCCTTAATACAACAATAGAAACAAATGGGCTATTGGAGACAATCCATCAAATAACTGGGTCTCTTTCTTATGCGTGTGGGCCTGCTTATTCTCGGTCCAATGGTAGGAGCCTCGGAGGTGCAACAACCAATGTGAAAGCAAAAGCCCCCTTATTTTACCAATTAATTTTATCAAATTGTACCAATTTGTTGACCTAATTAAATATTTGCTTATTCCATAAAAAATGGCTACTAGATTAGTTGGAACTTTGTAGCTAGAATTGCATAGTTAAATGTTTTTATTGGCTATTATATATGGCAAATGGAAGCTTGGAAGAGTAGCTACATGGTCCAAAGAAATTTATAAAGTATATTTGTTGGCTATAACTTTTTTTGTTTCTTATTGTATTTAAAAAAATATTAAAAAAAAATTTTGGGGGGCCTGCCCCTACCCCACCACTAAATGTGACAACATAAATATTTTTTAGATGCGTCTCGTACAAATTGCTAGCCTTGGCAATCCACAAGGTGTAACAATTGCAGATTCTGTACCTTTGTGCGGAATGTGTCATTTACAGAGGTATATAGTGAAAATTGTAGCCACACAAGTAAATTACGCTAATAAAATACACTTAACAAAGAATTCAGATGATATATTCACTCCTTAATTTGTATAAAAAAAAAACAATTTTCCTTTTTACGTCATTACTAACCTGACCAATTGCAAGCCATGTCACCCCCTCTCAAAAAATAAAAGAAGAGTAAATATATTTTTTGGTCCTCAGCAAATTTTACTATACTCGCTTTAGTCTCTAGCAAATAAAAAGACTATTTGTAGTCCCTCACAAATTCAAAATGGACCTATTTAGTTAAAATTGTAGTTCCTCACAAATTCAAAAAAGACCTACATTAGTTCTCAAAAGGACTAAAAAGAATCCATTTTGAATTTTTTAAGGACTAAAAATAGCCTTTTTATTTGTTAGGGACTAAAGCGGCATCGTAAATTTACTGAAGACCGAAATAGGTATTTACTCAAAAAAAAAAACAATAAAATAATTCCCATCAAGGAAAATGAGAAATGCAAGGCAAAGTTACAAGCAGCTAGAGAAATCAATCGGTGTAAACTTATACCAAAAAAAATAAAAAAAAATAAAAAAATCACATAAAATCATCCTAATGCATCATATAACTGATATTTTTATTCCTTGTTATCCATCTCCTTTTGGTGTTTTCTATGGCTTGCTCCCTCATCTTCTCAAGCTCACGAAACCATTGGTGATACTGTGTATCTATTGCTTCAAGCTCCAATTGCAGCTCGTTTGAATTATCGTTGTCAGCTAGAGTAAGGGAACATGCGCTTGACATATCAAAGTTTTTGGATGGACTGCAACACAAATTGATTAACTGATTCTTGTGTCCATCTTCTTGACCACAAAACCTGACACCTTAATTGGACCAAGTACTATTCACCTAAAAAAACAATAAATCACCAATAATCATTGATTCAAGGGGTGAGGATTTTGTTTATGTTAACTATAGATTTTGAGTTCGAACTCCGGATAAAATGATCTTGATAGAACTGTCCCTCTGTTAATCGAGTAATTGATGAATCGATAAATAAATAAAAAATAAATAAATCACTTAAAAATAGAACGTCAACGTTTGAATATGGCAGATTACGCTTCGGAACGGGATAAAAGCCTTGGCAAGCCTCTTCATCTGTTGGTCCTTCAAATAAAAATTCATCGCTGAATTGCTTGATTAAGTGAATTCTGAATTTAGAAAGGGATGTGTCACTTATAATTGAAAATTTGAGGAACAAAAAAAAAAGTTGTGAGTGCAAATCCCATTTGAAAATTTATTTAGGAAATTAAGATTTTGCAAAGGCAGTTGGTCAACGTAACCGCAACCAAGTAATACTTAAAAGACGTTGTACGAATTTTTTGGAAGTCAAACATACGCCAATCTTAAAATAAAAAAAAAAATAATATATATATATATATATATATATATATAAGAATTTCTATTTCTGCAGCTGTTATACGTGCAGCAATCAAATACTTGCCATATATATATTTGAAAGCATTAAATGCAGATAATCATAATTATACAAATGATGAAAGCATTAAATGTAGGGACTCATAACTAATCATACACATGTCGTTGTTGTACGTAAAGCGGCTGCAGAAATAATTTTACCATATATATAGGGAAGGATCCTTTTACAAATCTTTTTTACACATCACACTAAGTATGATTGGTCATACACTTTTGATTGAAGTATGACCGATCACACTTAATTTAGTTTGTAAACAAAAAAGTTTGTAAATATAATCTGACCCTATATATATATAAGGGCAGATTATATTTACAAACTTTTTTGTTTACAAACTCTTACAAACTACATTATCTTCTCCCGGTAGAACACTAGGTTTCACTATCTTCTCCTGGGAGAAGATATTGTAATTTGAAAAAATTTGTCAAAAAAATTTGTAATCGGATCCTTCTATATATATATATGAGGTAGGATCATTTGACACCGGTGTCAAAATTGAAATTTGACACCTCATCTGATAGCTGTTAGATCAAAAAAGATCAACGACTCTGATTTGCAAGCATGTGACACCATTGATCTTTTTTGATCTAACGGCTATCAGATGAAGTGTCAAATTTTAATTTTGACACCGGTGTCAAAGGATCCTACCTATATATATATATATATATATATATAGAGAGAGAGAGAGAGAGAGAGAGAGAGAGAGAAAGAATAACATCTGTCATTTTAAAAGATATAAGCTTATATCATTTTAGATCCTAACAGTTGATTTCTGTCCATCAATGGTTATAATTTATTGGATCAAAATTATTAATTAATAATAAATTTGGCCCATTAAGCTTGACCCAATAGATTATAACCGTTAATGGACGGAAATCAACGGTTAAGATCTAAAATGATATAAGGTATATCCTTTAAAAGAATAGATATTTTTTCCATATATATATATAGAAAAAGATTATATTTACAAATTATTTGCTTACAAACTCTTATAAACTACACTATGTCTGACCGGTAATGCACTCTTGAGTAGTGTATTACCGGTCAGACATAGTGTAGTTTGTAAAAAAAAAATTTGTCAATATAACCCTACTTATATATATATATATATATATATATATATATATATATATATATGTGTGAGAAAATTAGTTCTTAAGCAGTTTGAGATATATTTATCTCTGTCTATCCAAAAACTATATCATTTTGTTTGTTTATTTTCTTATGTTAATTGATTCACATTAGAATGGTCATGATTTTATTTTTCTCTCTTTCTTTATTACCATTGATCAATCTTTATACGGTTATCATTTCTCAAGTTGCATATAGATAAACTTATCTCAAATTGCCGGAGAAATGTTTTTCTAATATATATATATATATATGGGAGAAGGATTTGTTTACATACTTTTTTTATAAAAATTTTGCAAATTATACTATGTACTACCAGAAATACATAGTGTAACCTAGTGTACTTCCGGAAGTACATATTGTAATTTGTAAGAGTTTGAAAAAAAAATTATAAATATAACTCTTCCTATATATATGATATTTTTTTTGACTTGATGATTATTGAATTATATAACTTAAAGTTTGATCTGGACCTATCAAACTTAGACATTATTTCATTTTATAATGAAATTGTCGTATATCAATATTGGCTGATTGATCTAAACAAAGTATAGACAATAGTACTTTTCAGCAATGTTATTAAACCCGACCCAGGCATCGACCCGATTGGAATATTCGATCACTGGGTTACTGGTCGGACCGGTTGACCTGGATATATATAAATATATAAAAATATATATAAATATGAACATATAAATTCAATTATATTCTTCATATTTAAAATGAATTAAACAAGGTTCACTAAATATGCTCAAAAACATGAAGCATAAATAATTAAAAATGCACACTATTACTATGTCAATTTAAATTGCAACTTAGAATATCCATAAACATACTTCTCAATAAACATTGAACCAGTGTTATTAAACCCGACCCGGGCATCAACCGGGTCGAGGTACTGAGTTACTGGTCGGACTAGTGGGCCACTAGTCGGACCGGTTGACCCGGATATATATAGATATATAAAAATATATATAAATATGAACGTATAAATTCAATTATATTCTCCATACCTAAAATGAATTAAACAAGGTTCAATAAATAAGTTCAAAAACATGAAGCATAAATAAATAGAAATGTATATTATTACTATGTCAATTTAAATTGCAACTCAAAATCCTCACAAACATACCTCTGAATGACATTGAACTCCGTATGTCACATTTGCTTCATTTATTATTCCACAAATTGCTTCAGTATTGGGAGCTGAAATCTGAGGTCATTGTAGAAGAGTATATTAGCAAATAAAATTATATACAAAAAAAATTAAAATTAGTTCTACATTTTTTTTTACAAGATGAAACAATTTTGATTTTTTAGTTTTTTTTTTAAATGTATGACTCGATCGGGTCACTGGGTCACCGGTTTTGACCGGGTCGATGCATGACTGATCCAATGCTTGACCCGAATCTAATGACCGGGTCGTCGGGTTCCAGATCGACCAGGTCGGGTCGGGTCTGGTTTTACAACTATGCATTGAACTCATATTTTTCATTTTAACTACATTAAAATGACATATGTCACATTCTCTTAATTTATTATTCAGCAAAAATTACTTCAGTATTGGAAGCTGAAATTTGAGGTCATTATAGAAGAGTATACTTGCAAATAAAATTACAAAAAATTTTAAAATGAGTTCAAAAAATTTTCTGACAAGATGAAACAAATTTTTTTTTTTGATTTTTTTTTTTTAAATGCATGACCCGACCTTGTCACTGGTTTTAATCAGGTTTGGCCGATTTTGACAGGGTTTGATCGGGTCAATGCATGACCGGTCCAAAGCTTGACCCGAACCGGTCTGATGACCGGTTCACCGGGTCCCGAGTCAACCCGACCAGGTCATGCCGAGTTTTACAACACTGCTTTTTACCCCTTGAAATGACCTACAAAATTGGCAAATGAAAAATGTAAATAACACATTATTTAAATTTTTTTATTATTACATGAAATTACATGCTAGTTCTATTGATAAAGAGTACACTTTAGTTATTTAATATGGTTAGTATAAAATTTTAGTCAACAATAAAGTAGATATGAAAAAAATACCAAAATATGTTACTAACATTTTTTTTTAAAGAAAATATGGCTTATATGTCAAACGCAGAACATTAGCTGCAATAACACCTCTGGACTTGATATTTCCCTTGTTTCAGCTGGCTTTTCTTCTGCCTTTTTTTACTAAGAGCTTGCCTTCCGAGATTAGAATGTTGCTGCCTTAAATTATGCATTGAATTGTTTAGTTGTTCCGCTATGTGAGGTTTCTTAATTAGACAACTCTTGAGGGTGGAATGCCATTTTCTAATAGGGGGTCAAATGTCATAACAAATGGCCTTGGCAATCCACAAGGTGCAACACTTGTATTCATTTACAGAGGTATATATTGAAAAATGTAGCCAGACAAGTAAAATACGCAAATAAAATGCAGTCGACCAAGAATTCAGACAATAAATTCACCCCTTAATTTGTCAAAAAACTAGTTCTTTCTACGTCATTAGTCACCTCGCCAATTGCAAGGCAAGCCATGTCACCCCCTCTCAAAAAAATAAAATAAAAAATAAAATCCCATCAAGAAAAAAGAGAAATACAAGGCGAAGTTATAAGCAGCTAGAGAAATCAATCGGTGTAAACTTATATCAAAAAAATAAAAAATAAAAAGAAAAAGAAAAAAGCAATCACATAAAATCATCCTAATGCATCATATAACTGATATTTTCTTCCTTGTTATCCATCTCCTTTTGGCGTTTTCCATGGCTTGCTCCCTCATCTTCTCAAGCTCACGAAAGCACTGATGATACTGTGTTTCTATTGCTTCAAGCTCCAACTGCAGCTCGTTTGAATTATCATTGTCAGCTAGAGTAAGGGAACACGTGCTTGACATATCAAAGTTTTTGGATGGACTGCAACACAAATTGATTAAAGACCCTGCTGAGTTCTCTGATTGATTCCTGTGTCCATCTTCTTGACCACAAAACCTGACACCTGAATTGGAATTGAAGCCATTGGATCTCTCGCAGCATTCATGAAGAAAAAGAAAATCAGGCTCCACAACTTTAGAATCTGAGGCAATTGTAATCCCATACTCCGCTGAAATATCAGAAATAACAGATTCTTGTTTCTCCTGTTCTTCCCCATCGACAAGCCGTGAGCAAAATAAATCCTTATCAATTGCCCTCATATCAAAATCACTTGATTGTGATGGCCAATGGCAGTTTAATGTTTCACCATTCTGAACTTCAGAAGAAGGCCAGTATAAACGATCTATTCCAGATGAGAGATTCTCAAATAAAGGTTTCCAGTTGGGCACAAGTTTAACAATCATGTTGTGTATTAGCTCAGCAATGACAGCTACGTCCTCATTTTTTAGTTCCAGATGTTCTACCATCTCCTCAGCAATTGAAATTACTGTATCAGATACAATATAGAATGGAAAATGGATATTCCTTGCTCCACCTACAGAAATATATTAACATTTAGCACACAGTAAAAGAAACAAAACAAAAGAAAAAAAAAAAACTGAACGTCACTCACCATGTGCATCAGCAATTCGCAGCGTAAGTGAAATAGTACTGTCAGAATTTCTCTCCCCTCTTAACCTAAATTCGTTATTCTCAGTTACCCTCAAGAGATCAAAAACTGAAACATGAGAAGTTTCTTCAATCCTTCTCACAGAGGAGCCAGGTGAAGTATGCCTGAAGTTTGAATCTATCTCCATGGGATGAGGTTCACATGTTGGTGGATTCACCAATTTGGTGGGGGAATTAGGCAGCTGCAATGTATCGTGTTTGATCTCCTTTGCATTTTCGGTTGCAAGGAATGGGTCTTTCAGTAGTTCGGATGCAGACAATCTCATAGATGCTGGAACTAGACACTTTTCTATAAATTGCTTCAGCATAGGATCATTTACTTTAGCAAGAGCAGCAGGCTTTATACCCTGAAAGTAAAAAAACCATTGATGAAAAATCAAAAACAAGATAAATCAGCCTAAATAAGTTAAAAAAACAGAATAAGAGTAAAACAGCATGGAATATTTGATGAACTCAATTGACTATAGACTTACAGAAGTAACTTTTTTATATATCTGTGCCGGATTTCTACATTCACTATACGGGTACTCACAGGTGATCATTTCCAGCATACACATGCCAAAGGAATATATGTCAACAAGTTCATCATATTCTTCCTCATAAAGCTCCGGGGCCATGAATTCTGGTGTGCCTGCACCAAGTGAGATTAAAAAACATTTATTTAATTTGAAAGGTTTAATTGAGCCAAAACTTCTTGACAATATATCAAGCAAGCATATTACCAATGACACTCCGGGCAGTAGGCTGCTGCATGACAATTGCCAACCCAAGATCTCCAATCTTAACTTGTCCATTATTCCCATTAACAAAAATATTATCACATTTCAGGTCCCTATGAATAACAGGAGGACTATGACTATGCAGAAAGCATAAACCTCGAAGAATCTGCCTCGCCCAGTTCTTGATGGCTTTCATATCAACATTCTTATGTTTCTTCCTATACCTGCATAAGCAAGATCAATCAATACGAAGATCGCAAAAACAAAAAAAAAAAAAAAAAAAAAAAAAAGCAAGAATGAATTTGAATTCAATAAACTCACTGCCTCAAACTCCCAGAGGTGAACAACTCAGTTATCATGTTAATAGTCCTTGCCTTATCATCCACCCAAGAATTATAGAGCTTAATGATATTTTCATGTTTCAAAGACTTGAGCAGATGAATCTCCGAATACAACTTTTCAAACTCTTGTGGTGACTGCAAAACATCCTCAATATTGATTTGGTTCCATGCAACTTCTATTCCACCTACTTCATCAAACGCCTTATATCTACAACAAGGTAATAAATCAATAAATAAATAAAAAATCAAAGAAATAAAAAAAAAGTACCAAAAGAAAACAAATGCGTTATTCACTAAATTGGCATACACAGTCTTGAAGGCTCCTTTCCCCAGCATTTCATCATACTGAAGAAGAAACGAAGATTTGATTATATCAACAAAACGCAATAAAGAATTACCCAAAGTAACAACAAAAACCAACAACAGTAACATACCCGTGCGTAACGCGAACTTGGATCTTTCTCCACAACACCAACATCATCACCGGTCTCAGAATCCATGTCAGATGCCAAAGACAAGAAACGAAAAATCCCCCAATAAAGAAGACAAGAGTTGAATTTTATCAAAGGGGAATTGGGTGGGGTTCAGAAAAAGCCTCAGAAGCCACCGAATAGGAATCGAATGCCGATCGAAAGAGAAATCGGCATCCGAGGAAACACATATCGGAGAATCGGAATTGCATAGCAGAATTAGGGTTTAGGACGCAGCGTCTCAATTGAATGCTCACACACAGAGCCATGACTTTATCTGCATCTTCTTCACAACCCCAAAACCCTAACCTAACACATCTTCATTCTTCAACGACAATTAAACAAAAACACAAACATCTATCTCAGCTGCATACAGCTAACTCTAATAGGGTGCGGTAGGCAACTCTCCAATTAGTCAATTACCCTCTCCTTTTCTTTTTCTTTCCTTTTTCTTTGGGGAGTACAGTAAACAATACGATTTGGTTGTTGTTATCATAATATCATCTTTAACTTAACACTAAATGCTCATTTTAAATGTATGGTCAACTTTCCTTATCTCCAATTCATCTTTATCCTATGAAAAAGGATGTTCGTACATTAAAATGAATAATTATTGTTATTATTTTTATTTTTATTTTTAATATCCACATCTCAATCCACGAGCAGTTCGAGGTATGTAAGGAATAGAGATAAAAGTGGGTCTACTCCACACCCTAACTTACAGAGCCCCGATGACGTATATCATGTCAATTTTGACTTATTATATATAATTAAATAAAATAGTTCAGAGATTTTAAAATAATTTATTTAGAAAGTAAGTTATAGATTTTTTTTTCATGCGAATCAATAAGTTTATAAATCGGTCTATATTATATTATTTACTTTAAATAAAATAAAATAATATTATTCATAATAATACTAAAATGGTGATAATTCAGTTAGTGTATGTAAGCTGAGTAAGTAGTGGAAGGATCTAGGTTCGATCTTCCACCAATACTACCTTTGTGAGTGACATAAAATTTGTACCAATCTCTACAGTAGTATCAGAATCCACATTTAGTGTTGGAGGAGAAGTTATTGATACCTATTGTTCCAGTTTAGCCGAAGATATCATTCAAGCTTTAATATATGGTGGAGATTGGCTACGAAATAAGTGTGGCTTGAAGAAAAAATAAAAGGTATAAAAAGATTTTTTGTTTTTAATCTTCTTTTTTTCTAATCTTTAATCTTGTTTTTTGTTTTCTACATTTACAAATTGTTTGCCAATTTATGTAACCTTGGAATTGTATTTGCAGGTGAGAGAAGATGATGAGAAATTTTTGGTTACTACAAGCATCATGATGCATTTGTTGGATTCATGCAGTTATTTTAATTTACATAGCATAGATTGATTTGTTGGATCTATTGAAATATATGTCATTTAATGTAGATTGTAATAAGTTGTTGTGATTCATGGTTTTGTTTGAACGTTGAAATTGTGATTTTTGTTTTAACAATAAAATTTGAGTATTTTGTGAAATTGATTCATATTCTGCTTGGAAGTTAAAAATTAACAAGTTAATGGGCCAGGCTAGGCCATTTGTCTTTTTATAAATGGGTCAAGTCAGGCTAACAGTTAGACTCGTATTATACTATCAGGCCACCAGGGGTCAAATTAAATTTTTTTTACATAATCAAACCAGATTTTAATTCAAATGTAACATCTAAATCAGGATAACGAGTACATAATGGCTTATAGTTATCAACATCAGGTTCAGCCAATTGTTTCAAACTTCTTTATCCATGATTTCAGAATTAACTTCAGAAGTACTAGAAGAAGTGAAATATGTTCTATTAAAGAAACTAGAACAATTAAAATCTGTATGCTCAGAAATAGGATCAAGTTTAGTAATTCTACTATAAGTCAACCTACGAGCTCTTCTAGTAGCATACGATGTTCTCTCTATTTCAGGATCAAATGCAAAAAGATCATGAACATTGGTATTACTCCTAGTCATGCATCATAGGCGCAGGCAGAAAGCAAAAAATATAATTTAAAGTAAGAAGAACAATAAAAACAGATGCGATTTCCCGGCAACGGCGCCAAATTTGACACGAGCTGTTGAACTCGCGCGAATTAATAAAATCAGTTTTCTTAAATTTTTTTAGCAAAGCATCAACTTGATTCATCTCTCAAGAAAATTTAAAGGGTTTAAATAGCAAATTAAAAATAAAAAATAAAATGGGTAATTTTTGTTTGCTTTAATTAAAATTAAATAGAATGTAAAATTGAAATTGAAATTTGTAATTAAAATAACCAACCTAAGGGTAGGATTCCTAGGACGTCTTTCCTCAGATAAAGAAAATATCAAAATCGTGATTGACCTCAATTGAATCAGAATCCTTGTATTCAATTAAGAACCTTCTCTAAGCGATCACCTAACATTTGGTCAAATAAGGTGCTTCTACTCATACAATCGCAGAGTATTATCCCGTTTGATTTAAGGTCATAGGGTTAATCAAACTAATCATCAAATTTGATAATTAATCTCTTTCCATAATCGAAATCCCAAATATCAGATTGAATATCCACAATCACACGATATCAATCTGAGTTTGGAAGAGAAACAAATATGATTAAAAGAAAAACGTAGATCCTCTAGACTAATCCATGGAATCCATTACCCTTAGGTTGATTAAAGGGTGCTTAGCCTAGCATGGCTAAGATAAACATAATTCAAAATTAAAAAGACAAAGAAGAACAAAAATGTAAATTGAGCTCGATAGAGAAAATTGTCAATCGTAAAAAAATTCCCAAAACGAAGTCAGCCGACAAGTTTCATAAACGAACCCTTTTAACCCACACCCAAATCGGGTTAGAGTTCAACTAATTTTTGCCCAACAAAACAATGGCATTGGGCCTCAACAGCATTGGGTTCTAATTGCAAATTTAAATCAATAAAATTCCAGCAACTCATTTCTGACTTGGGCTCTAATTTAGATCATCTTCTTGTCTGAATTGGGTTTTCATGTCTTCGTAGCATGTGTAGCCCTCCGAATTATCTTTTAATTTCAATAAGAACGGAGTCAATCGAACACTTTTGTGCAGTGAGATATGGTCAAAATACTAAAATAATGTAAAACTAGAAATTTATGACGCAAATAAAATGAACCCAATAAACAATCAAAAATCTAATTTAACCCAAAAGACCATTATTTTTGTTATGGACCCATATAACGGGCCCATTAAATAATAAGCCCAACAAGGGGCAATCCAAGATATGGATCGATACTAATAAAGGATACTAATCCTAATACGACAGCATAGCTACCAGACCTGGACCCTCGCCAGAGGTACCAAAGGCCCATATCCACAGGTAACCTTTATAAATACAAGGTAAACCCTAAAGGTATGGTACGCTCTCTCTTATTGTTATGTTGTCACTGTGCGCACACACACACCATATTGGCTAACACCGTTATAGTATTCTGTGCACAGTGATCTTCTTGACTCAAGGGTATCTCATCCATAGATACCTTGGAGAAGGCACTAGATCCAAGATCAACATACCAGCCTATTGGGCTGGACATCTCTGTCCCAAAGACGAAACATTGGCGCCGTCTGTGGGGGATTCTTCTCTGAATTTGAAGTTCACACCAATCTGATAAGGGATGGCAATCCAGACAAGGAGCAGTAGTCAGCAACCACCCCAAAACCAGAATCAACCGTTGGATCCAGTCCTGGAGGAGGTAAACCAACTTCAGAACCAGATCGGAAACAGCATGGATTACGACCACGTCCAGGTCGAGGACGACATCTCAGACACCGCATCTACTCCCGCGCGTCGAGATAGAGGGGTGGAGGCGAACGTGGCTCCAATAAGAAACAATCCTTCCCAGCATCCAGGAGACCTTGCTGCGCGTATTGCTCAATCGGCTGATCTGAATACTCGATTGGCCAATAATGCATTCGCCGCAATCATGGAACGAATTGCAGAATTGGAAACCCGTAATAACTTACAAGGGCAGCAAGATTTCAGGGCTATACGGGAGGAAAATAACAGGGGAATGCGAGACCTGGAGCAGCGCTTAACGCAGCTGACTGGACCAGGAGCAACCGACGTGGAAGGCCAACCTGCCAATGGCCGAGAAGGAGCTCGGAACTTGATTCATCCAAACCAGGTTCCTCATGCAGAAAACCACGAAAGGCCCAATCCCGTGAATGCAGTGAACCCGAACCAGGGAAACCAGGCTCCTAATGGCAAAAATGCTCAAAACCACCATGCCCAAGCTGACGGTCAGGAGGACCGGGTTAGAACTCATCCTGAACAGAATGCTTAAAATATCTGAGGGCGGGTAGAACCCGGCGGATACAGAAGGAAGTACAGCAGGGGGCAGTACAACAACAAACCCTTTTACTGGTGAAATACTAAACGCTGTCTTCCCAGAGGATTTTGACTCGGCACGTCTGCCAAAGTACGATGGGAGCCAGGATCCACAGGTCCATATAGATGCTTTCGACACAGATATGTATATCTGAGGAATTGATGAACCTCTCATATCCCAGATATTTGCCATAACCCTAACTGGGGCAGCGCAGGCATGGTTTTCAACCCTTCCTGCTAATTCCATCGGATCCTTCGAGGAATTCGGACAGAAGTTCCTCTTGAACTTTGTAACTAGCAAAAAGCATCCGAAGTCCGAGTTCGCTCTCGGAAAGATACGACAGCAACCCGGAGAAACCCTCCAGAAATACCTTAACCGGTTCAAGGACGCTGCATTGCAGGTCCCAGGGTTGCAAGAGAATGTCCACGTACACCTCATTGTGGCAGGTTTGGATGGTGCATCAAGGCTAGCCAAGTCGGTCTATAAGGACCCAATGAGGATGTTGGAGGAACTCAGAACTCGTTCGAAGAAATATCTCGAACTAGAGCAAATGGAGATTGCAAATGCGCAGTCTGATGAGGGCAAGAGGGTAAGCCCGAGCAGGAGAAGCCCAGCCCCAAAGGGAAAAGAACGAATCGACAATAAGAAAAAATATCCTCGCCCAAGAATCCCAGACATGAGGGATCAGGTTGGGAGGTATGATAAATACACACCTCTGAATGCGTCGCGTTCTCAAATTTGAAGAGAAGTAGCAATGACAGAGATAAATAAGGTGCACAGAACCCGACCTATATTTGACAGAGGAGGTTTGGGTAAGTCCAAATATTGTGCTTTCCATGATGGGCCTGGACATACAACTGACCAATGTTGGGATCTCTGAGATGCTGTGGAGAGGTTTGTAAGAGATGGACGATTACGTCAATACGTGATCAAAACTCAAGGGTCCAAAAACAACAAAAGGAAGTCGGGAAATAGAAAGAGAAGTAAAAGCCCGGTTCCTGAAATGAAGAATAAGGATGAACGAGATCGCAAAGATGATCCCAACTTTGACGAGTTCCCGAAAGCGGAATTTGACTGCAATGTAGTCAGTGGAGCCCTTGGAGGAGGTGAAGACACCATAAGTGCAAGAAGGAAGTACTTGAAGGAGGTCCTTTCAATTCGGGACCGTCCTAGATTCAAGCAAGCCAGATCCCCCTTTGTTGTACTTTACAAAGGGGGACATGCATGGCGTGTTGCCCGGGCATGTTGATGGGCTTGTCATAGCTGGAACTCTGGTAAACTGCCGGGTTAAAAAGATTTTTGTTGATGCAGGGAGTAGTGCCGACATCATACTATGGGATGCCTTCAAAAAGATGAACCTGGGTGAGGAGGACCTCAAACCTTGCAAAACTACTCTGATAGCTTTTAATGGAGAGCATACACCTCCTAAAGGCTATGTAGATCTCAGGTTGACCCTGGGAACCAAGGAAGCATTCAAATCAGAACGGGTAAGGTTCATAGTGGCTGACTTCCCATCAGAATATAATATAATTCTTGGGAGGCCAACTATACACCAGTGGGACATGCTGGTTTCCACGAAGCACCAAAAGATAAAGATGCTAAGCAGTAAGGGCGAAATAATTACTGTTTGTGGAGATCAAAAGGAGTCCAGAGGATGCTACTTAGACATAGTTAAAGATAATGAGGATGGACACACAAGTCCACCCCGGGTTCATGCAGGGGATAAACAAGGAAAAAATGCTATCCAGCACCACTCCAGGAAACCCGTCAATGTGGTTGAACTCGACATGAGAGAAGAGGTAATACCGAGACCCGAACCCGACAGAGAGCTAGAAAACCTGGTACTCGGAGCAGACCCCGACCAGTTTACCCGAATTGGTAAGACTATAGATCCCCAAATTAAACAAGTATTGGCCGACTTTCTCAAAAGTAACACAGATGTATTTTCCTGGAAGTCGTCTGAGATCCCCGGCATTGACCCCACCTTATGCTGTCACAAACTGGCAGCTTATCTGGGGTCTACGCCGATTTCCCAAAAGAAAAGGAAGCTGGGACCAGAAAGAAAGCAAGTTATACAAGAACACGTCAAAGAGCTCTTGGATGCAGGGTTTATTCGGGAGATACAGTACACGACATGGCTTGCCAATGTGGTGATGGTGAAAAAGCCAAATAGAAAATGGAGAGTCTGTATTGATTATACAGACTTAAACAAGGTTTTCCCAAAGGATTCTTATCCTATGCCTAACATAGACCAGCTGGTAGATAACTCGGCTGGATTTCGTCTGATGTCCTTTATGGATGCCTACTCGGGATACAACCAGATCCCAATGTACCCCGTGGATCAAGAAAAAATGGCCTTTATTGCTGAAAAGGCCAACTACTACTACAACGTGATGCCTTTTGGGCTTAAAAATTCAGGGGCAACCTACCAGAGGATGATGAATACAGTCTTTGAAGATCAGTTGGGCAAGAATGTAGAAGTCTACATTGACGATATGATCGTAAAGTCATTTGATAAGGCGAATCATGTCCAGGATCTCGAACAAACATTTCAAAAGCTCAGGAAGTACCGCATCCGCCTCAACCTGGTAAAATGCGCGTTTGAGGTAGCAGCTGGGAAGTTTTTGGGTTTCATACTAACCCATAGAGGAATTGAAGCGAACCCTGACAAATGCAAGGTAGTACTTGGTATGAAAGCACCCCAAAGCAAAAAGGAAGTTCAATAGCTAATCGGTCGATTAGCTGCACTAACCCGGTTCCTGCTGAAGTCTGCTGAAAATGCCCTTCCATTCTTTAAACTTTTAAAGAAGGAAGCAATTGACGGATGGAACCCGACGTGTGAAGCCGCGTTCGAGAAGGTCAAGAAATGCTTAGTAACTCCACCAGTCCTCTCGAAGCCAAACCCAGGAGACATTCTGATCCTGTATCTGGCAGTAGGGGAGGAAGCAATAAGCGTTGTACTCATCAAAGAAACTAACGAAGGCCAAGAGCCGATTTACTTTGTCAGTAGAGCTTTACAAGGCGCAGAGGTCAGATATCAAAAGCTAGAAAAGGTGGATTTTTCTTTGCTGGTCACGGCCAGGAGATTACGACCATACTTTCAGGGTCATCAAATAGTTGTCAGGATCAATCAGCCTATTCGACAGGTCTTGCATAAGTCGGACCTGGCAGGAAGAATGACCAACTGGGAAATTGAGCTCAGTGAATATGACATAACATACGAAAGCCGGAAAGCCATCAAATCACAAGCTCTGGCCGACTTTATAATGGAACTGACGCCAGTAAACTCAGAACGTGAGGAATCCGGAGATGCATGGAAGGTCTACGTAGATGGATCCTCCATCAATAAAGGAAGTGGGGTTGTAATCATATTAGAAAGCCCTGAAGGAGTAACGATTGAACATTCTCTGAACTTGGGATTTCCAACCTCAAATAATCAAGCTGAATATAAAGCTCTGATAGCTGGGCTGATGCAGGCCAAAGAACACGGAGCTAGGAAAGTTCAAATCTTCAGTGATTCACAGCTGGTAACTTCGCAGATAGAAGGAAAGTACCAAGCTAAAGGTCCTTTGCTAATGATATACCTAAGTCGAGTTCAGGAAATCATGGCCGACTTTGATGAGGTGCGGGTTACTCACATCCCACGAAGGGAGAATATCCGAGCTGATATTCTGTCGAAGTTAGCCAGCACCAAAAATTCGAGTAACCACAGAACTGTGGTTCAGCAAAGTATAGCAATACCAAGTTGCGTGATGGTGATAACCTCCGCAAATGACTGGAGGAAACCTCTAGTAGATTACCTTGAGAAAGGAATATTGCTAGAAGACCACCTGGAATCCAGAAAGCTGGTCCGAGATGCGACACAATACATAATTGTGAATGACCAGCTATTTAGAAAGGGTTTGCACAACCCCATGCTAAAATGCTTGAACTCGGAAGGAGCGAAATATGTGCTCACCGAGATCCATGAAGGAATAAACGGCCATCACATGGGAGGCAAAGCCTTGGCCAGAAAAGCCCTCAGAGCTGGTTACTACTGGCCGACAATGGGGGCAGATTCCAAAGAACACGTCAAGAAGTGTGACAGCTGCCAGAAGCATGCCAAACTAATCTTTTCACCACCTGAAGAGCTGAAATGTATCTCGGCTCCATGGCCTTTCTTCAAATGGGGAATGGATTTACTAGGACCCTTCAAAGCTGCGGAAGGTCAACTTAAATGGCTGATCGTGGCTGTGGATTACTTCACGAAGTGGATAGAAGCAGAATCGGTCACCACAATCACCTCGGCTAGAGTGCAAAGGTTCTTTGAACGAAACATTGTTTCTAGATTCGAAATTCTAACCGAGGTGGTCACTAATAATGGAACACAGTTTGCTGATAAGAGATTCCAGCAGCTAATGAAAGACCTACACGTCACACATCGCTTCGCATCTGTGGAACACCCACAATCGAATGAGCAAGCCGAAGCAGCCAACAAAGTTATTGTGGAAGGTCTCAAAAAACCAATGTTTGATGCTGAAGAAAGCTGGATTCAACAACTATACTTTGTCCTTTGGGGTTACAGAACAATCACCCAAACTGCAACAGGGGAACCCCGTACAGACTAACGCATGGATGTGAAGCCATGATTCCGGTGGAGATTAGAGAACCCTCGTAGAGAAGACTGAATAGTCTTGAACAAGGCGAACAACAAAACAGTAAGTTGCTTACTGAAGAGTTAGACCTTGTGGACGAAGCCCGGGTTACAGCTCACTGCCGGAATATGATGACTAAACAACAAACAAAGGCAAAGTATAATAAAAAAGTGAGACCAAGAGTTTTTGAGAAAAATGACTTGGTACTCAGAAGAGCAGATATTGGCAATAAGAATGCCAGAGACGGAAAGCTCGCTGCGAACTGGGAAGGCCCGTATCGGGTTAAAGAGAAGCTCGGCAAAGGGGCCTACGTCCTAGAAACGATAGAAGGCAAAGGAATCAAGAGAACCTGGAATGCGGATAAGCTAAAGATATACAACAGCTAAATCGGGGATCCACCTTCATTCATTCGCAGTGCTATTTTAATGACATTTTCCTCTATTAGGGATTTAATTAAAGCCGAATATGCCGACAAATTCATGTAGCTTACAATTTGATATCAATAAATGAGGAATTTTTCTTTTTCAAGATCTATCATTATCTACTTTTGATGTATCAACACAAAATCCGAGGTACAAACACAATTTGTCATAATGACTATGATCAGGTCAAAATGTCCCCATTTGGTCACGATACCAAAAGGGACAAATGGCATTATTGTTTTTACCTTAGATAAAATTGAGTTATGAAATTCAAATTCAATTAAATGGTTAAGTCAAAAGACGAGATCCATTACCTATGCACGCTTACCAGAACGGGTAAGTTAAACAAACATGCGTCATCGAAAATGACATAAAGCGGAATCCGTACAATGCTTTGACCTCGGCCATGTCATGAACAAAAAAACTCGTATGATGCATGGGTTTAAAAAACTAAATTGGGATGAAGTTTTCACCCAATAAGTGATATAAAATAGTGAAAATTAGGTATATAACTCGTAAAGTGCGCGGGTAAAATATATCTATCTAAATCGGATTTGAATCTGATTAACTCGGAATCCCACTTAGGATTTCCCAAAGCATGGGGCAAAGCCGGGTATTGAAAAGAAAGCTATCTGGGTTACCCAACTCGGTAACCACAATGTAGGAACCTCAGATAGGGATTTACGCATATGCCAGAAAAGACTAACTCATACACTTCGACATTACACAAAGGAGCGGGCTAATCAATAAAGCAAATGCAACCCCGCAACGACATGCCGAGTTCCGCAAATTCGATAACCTAAATAAATGCATCTATGGTGAATTCGGAATTAAGAAATGCAAAGCAGCAAACAATAAAGCAGGCTATGGGAGACAAATCATATGTTTAGAAAGCAAAATTAAAACTGGGATAAAACCAACGATATTCGAACTAAAACAAAAAGGGGCCCAAAGCCCCAGCAGGATTACAAATATAACCGACATCCCGAACCTTAATGCAGCCGGAGCATCACGACGAGTATTTACATCTTCACCTGCCTCAATCATGGATTCATCCCTGCATTCTGTCTGCGTCACAGAATCGCAGGGGGGAGACTCGGGGGGAGGACTGATAATTGCACCCTGGCTGACATATGCTTTGGGATGTATCCCGACAATGGTAAAGGACAGATCCGGATTCACAACCCGCAGCTGGCTCAAAGCGTTGTTGAAGGAGCCCACTACAGATTTCTCAAGTTCGGCTCGGTATTTCTCCACAGCAAGCATGGCTTCCTTCAACTCCACTTCAGCTTTCTCAAAAGTGATCTTGAAATCACTTAATGATTTATGGTTGTATGCATGCAAAGTTTGTAGTTCATTATGCTCACGCTGCAGGTTGGTAAACTCCTCTTTCGTTTTTGATAACGTTAGAGCGATCTGGTCCTTTTCTCCCTTCACCAGGGACAAATCAGCAATGGCTTTTGCTTTTTCACCCTGGCAATTACTCAGGTCATTAAGGGTTCAAAGATAATTTTGCTTCAGAGAGAGCAGCGGCCTCGCCATTGTCGACATCTTCATACAATTCAGCTCCTTTTCCTCCAACTCCCTAATTTGGGCAGAGGAAAATGGGGTAGAGTTGAAGAAAATCTCGGGGGGACCAACTACTTCTCGAAGGCCAGCCGTAATCCCGGACTTCCACAAAGCACGCTTTGAAAGGCCGGATGATGGTGGGGGCATGCTAGAGGTCTGCATAATTTGGGTCGAGGCCGGGTTAACCTTGTCCGGGTTACCTTTGACTTTATCCCCAGCAGCCCTCTTGTTCTTCTGGGAATGGTCAGCGGTCTTCTCGATCCCGTCATCGGCATCCTTCCTCTTCCGCACACCGGAATCAGAAGCCGTTCCCTTCCCACCTCGGTTCAGAACTAAAAGCCAGCTGGGTCGGTCGTCTTTCTGGTCCTGTTGCTGGTTTTCTTGGGGGTCGGCCATGTTAGGAACTGGAAAACAAATCCGACCACATGGTCATAAAATGCAAAGACAAAAAGCTATAAATATAAATAAACATCCCATACTTAATTCTACGTCCAGTTCCTCTTAAGATTTGTAAATCAGAGAGGCAACACTAACAGGTTGGCGTGAGTGCAGAAAGGAACCAATGGCAATGGCGGTATTGATGTCACTGGGGTTTAATTCTGACTCATTGAAACGATATCTCGAAGGTGGAAATTGAAAATGGTCAGACGACCAACATAGGGGAAACCTACCCTCGACTTCTTTGGCATCACGGTTATGGAGAAACCATACCTCTTTTCTGGGATGAGCTGAAACTTTGAAGAATTGGTTTTTGAAGTTCTTGAACGATTCAGTATAAGCCTGAAACAGTCTACGACCAGGAATGCCGCGTATGGTAACCCAACCTTTTCGTTCGGGTGGCTTACGACTTGTTCGACAGAACACAACTTGAAAGTAATAAAAGAAGACAGGAATGGAGGGGGGAACAACGAGATAAGCACAAAAGCGTTCAAACGCCTAGACAAAACCCCAGCCGTTGGGATGAAGCTGAGTGGGTGCCAAGTGAAGATGGTTAAGCACATCCACCTTAAACTCGGTCAGAGGAAATCGGATACCCAGTAGACATATGACATCGCGGTAAAAGAAAAAGAAAGAAGGATTCTCTTCTGCCCCCCGGAGCAAACCGGATGATCCTCTGGTGGAGGAACTATATCATAATTCTCTAACCGACCGACGGGAAGACCTGCCACATCGTCCGAACTCATCTCGGACGTGGTGTTTAAAACCTCGTACATCACCCAAGGAAACTGGGACACAAGAGAAGCAGGCGGAGAATCGAAACATGACTCGGCAGAACCTGACTCATCTACGATTTCTTGAGCACAAGATGCCATAAATACCTAAAACAAGGAAAAAACCGAAATCATGAAGGAAAAAGAATACCTGAATCAGAAAAGATATCAGCAGAGTCACTAGACGATGAAGATAATGTCTGAACGGATAATGGGATAGAATTATCTATTCCTCCTAATGCAGAAACAGACTTATCTCCATGCCAGCAAGTAGCCAGCGTGGACTCGGCCAAAGAGGCGCAACCTTGCTCAACAAGCATGGCACTCAAGTAAACACAAGAGTAGCAAGGGATACTCCTTGGAATAGAAGAAGGCATTGAAGCTTGGGGGTGGGGCAAAGATCTCGGGTGTACAATAAGTTCAGTAGAAGAATCAGATCCGGGTTGGGAACAAGAGTATGAAGCATGCCTATTCACACTACGATGGCCCCTAACCCGGCGGGATGAACCCCTATCTTGGGAATGTCGCAACCCTCTATGCGACAACCCGGATGCCCTCCGAGACTTGCCACCACGGCAACCTTGTAGCATAGCTTCCTACTCTTCCTCTTCGGTCCTAGGGAGTCCCCAAAGCCAGAAACGAGCACAAGGAGGAATATTTTTCAAAAAATCAGGATACTCCTCCCTCTTCCCTTTAAGACAGAGAGCTAAAGAAGGAGAATTTTCCCCCCTCATTCGGTCAAGATACTGAAAAAGGCTAAAATATCAAATGCAAAGGGAAGACAAGGAGGAGGACATAATGGTAATCACCAAAGCGACAAAATGAAACAGAAAGTTCTAAGAAATGCAAGCTATGGAAATAATCATAGATTCTGGAAAAGAGGCCAGAAAATCAACGAAGAAAATATGCAACTTCACATTTACAAATGAATGCTGGAAAACAAATGTCCAAATGCAAAATCGTACAATAGAAGCAACAAAAAAGGTGAAAACGTGTGAAATACCTGTTGAGAAGAAGATGAAAAACTGAAACTGAAATGTCGAAATGCAAACGAAAGGAGGATGATGCACAACACTCAGAAGGCACGCAGACGAAAACAACCAAATAACGCTGGTGCACAATGCTCAGAAGTGAAACGAAAGCATGTAAGAGGAAAAGAAAGCTTATATAGCCAGGACAAATGAGCACTGAGGTGTGAATAACAAAGGTCAAGGTTATTTAGGTCCTTTCACCCTCAACTCATAACTGCCACAATCGTGGGTGGAAACCGCAATCATCATGCACGGAAACCACATCACGGAGGAGGCTAAGGGGCAAGGGCAAAATTGCCACTTCCCCCCATAAAGCAATGATTAGACAACTGAAACGATGCTGCAATAAATGCGCACGAAACGCAACGACGACATAACAACGGCTGCAGCACGCTAAAGCAAGCAGGCTGGAACACGTGGTAGAATGCAATGAGTATAATTCAAAAACATATATATAAGACAAGGTATATATGCACATACAACTGTCTTCCGAGTTCGAAGCTGACGCTGGGGGCAATTCAACAGTCAACTCACGATTATTCAAGCGTAGCTTTTACCCGGCTACACAACAAAATCTTAGACGGGTTCGTAAACAACCCGTCCAACAAGGTAACAGGCATACATGCATGCCCCAGTAACCCGAATAAAATGTCGACGATGGGGGCAGTTCAACAGTCGAATCAAGACTCTAAAAACGCGTCCTTTACCCGGTTACTCCATGAAGCATCGACGAGTTCATGCACAACCCGTCGACCAAATAAATGTGCAGATACAGTCCGAGATATGGGATACCACTTGGGGGAAACCCGCAAGTGGGACATAAACGAGTTAAGCATATCCCTAACTCGGAGTAAAAACACGGTTGATGCTCAACCTGTTGACATAACGGGGCAAGGGGCACCCCGTATAAAAAAAAATAAAAAAATTTCCCTCATAAGCGGAGCATGCAAAGTTTGCAACAACGCAAACACATCCAGAAACAAAAAAACCTGGAAAGATGAAAACAAAAGTTCACCCCGACTACCCGGACACCCCGGTAGCCTGGCTGAGGGGCAACTGTTATGGACCCATATAACGGGCCCATTAAATAATAAGCCCAACAAGGGGCAATCCAAGATATGGATCGATACTAATAAAGGATACTAATCCTAATACGACAGCATAGCTACCAGGCCTGGACCCTCGCCAGAGGTACCAAAGGCCCATCCACGCTACCTACGGGTAACCTCTATAAATACAAGGTAAACCCTAAAGGTACGGTACGCTCTCTCTCTTACTGTATGCTGTCACTATGCGCACACACACACCCCATTGGCTAATGCCGTTATAGTATTCTGTGCACAGTGATCTGTTTGACTCAAGGGTATCTCATCCATAGATACCTTGGAGAGGGCACTAGATTCAAGATCAACATACCAGCCTATTGGGTTGGACATCTTTGTCCCAAGGACAGAACAATTTTCATTTCAAATAATCCTAAAATACTAATCGAGAATGATAAATAAGTGCAATGAAATATTCATTATCAACCATCAACAAGTTCTTTATATGATACTAAGGTATTAAGGCCATGCTTTCCAATGTAACTAAGAAGCACCTTTCATATTAACCTGAGACATAGTTTAGCTTTCCTCCCTTGATGTCATCATAAGGATTCACAATAATTTATTTGTCCCTTTCGAGAGCGGTTTATACATGATGTGTTTGACTGCAAGTTTGCCCCATTTGTCTTACTAATGAAAAGGATGTGGCCTTTGGTTGTGGGCGTCAGGTAGCCAATGATATTATATGCTGCTGATTAGTTTTGAATCTAAGGCTATATGAAAACTATATATGATCGCTCTCCCTTTTATTTCCTCTCATGTCATGGCAGACTTGTTGTGAATGTGGAGAAGACCTCCAATTCTGCCCCATATGCAGGAGCACAATCCATACTAGGATAAGGCTCTACTAGTTAACTTTGTTGTAGACCTGTTTTCAATGAAATTTTCATTCATTGCCAGAATAAGGTTAGCCATGAACGTTTTGATAACGTCAAAAATTGAATGTTCTGTTGATACCATAACTCATAAATTAACGTGATTTATAAAGCAGGGTCGCAAAGAGAAGTGCAGAGTTGGTATGGATCTTTTGACGGATGGGTTTCTTGTGCATGAAAACTTACATGCCTTGTAACGAAGAGTTGTTTATAGAAATAATGGACCTTAACTATAACTGTCAAAATGGGTCAGCCCGTCTCATTTGGCCCTAACTCGTGTGGGTCAGGGTCAAAAAGTCCGGAGGGCCAAATGAACCTCAATAATAAAGGTTCGCACGGGCCAAAAGCCCTATTAGTTAGGGTCAGCCTGCGGGCTATTTAAAATTATAATTTTTTAATTTTTTATCATATTCAATACTTTAAAAAATATTTTAACACTTTCTTAACATATTTATACAAATTATAAATTTTTTATAATTTAATTTTTTTAATAAAATAATATTTGTACACAAATATACAAGTGAAAATGTAAATCAAATTATAATATGAGTGAAAATTTAGTTACTACTTTTACTAATCCATTATTAAATGATGCCATCTAATAAAGATTTTCTTACCGGGAGTCATAATATAATACAAAAAATATAGTGGAAAACAAAAAGTAAAGATGAAGCAATTATTTTAATACCAGTATTGAATAACTGCTCTTAGTATGCTATATATTTGAAAGTAAAATTATTGATTTTCTTTAACTACTACCGTTACAAAAAAACTTTTTAGTTATTATTATCCACAAAATTACTAAAGTGCATTGCATACAACATGTTTCAATACAAATTTGGATGTATGACATGCTTAGATGTCAATAGAAATTTTATTTTTATTGTTGCGTAGATGAAAATATCTGTTAAAACATATCACTGCTAAAAAATTCATTTTTGTTGTAAATATTATGGATGAACTTTTACATGGTTCATAACACGCGACTCTTTGTTTTTTTCATAACACGCGACTCTTTGTTTTTCATGACCTTTGATATATTCTATAACCATCAGACTAATGGTATGTTGAATTGTAGAATACATATGGATGACCTTTCACGTGGATTATGGATGACCTTCTACATAATTAATAACATGTGACTTTTTATTTTTTCAAGACTTCTATGTTTAAATATGTTTATAAGATATGTCCTTATATAAGATTCTTTGCTCATATTTATTCTTATTTTATTCTTTCTTTTATTTATTTTTTTGGTAATCATTCTTTCTTTTATTTTATTTTTACGCTTCATTTTTCTTTCTTTTAATTTCACTTTCTTTTATATTCTCCATTAAATTCACATCAAAATTTACTTATATTTATAAATATTTAAATATATATAAATTTTAATTTTTTAAATAATGAAAATTTTGATTTTCTTTCATTGGGAGGGGTGGGAAAAAAATTCTTATAAAAATCCTTTCATAGATATGGATACCTAATTTTTATCGAGTCCGAATCCCACATTTTTTTAAACTAAACTCTTTACAGCAAGTTACATGCAGATAAAATCAGATATAACATGACTAACTCTTTGGAAAAAATGATGATATTTGAAGTTATTCACTTACCAAATACATAATGTAGTCTCAACTGTCCTTTAAACAACTTCCTTTCTGCCTAAACTTTCTTCTACCAAAAAAAAGAAAGCCAACAAAGTTTTTGAACCTTCAATAATGAAGGGATGCATTTAACAACAAATTAGACAACAAGCTCTTTCTCTCTGGCTCTTGAAGGAACTTTTTATCTTCTATGTAAGTCTGTATTTCCACAACAGTCTTTGTCAATTCTGGTACTTGAAGTGATTTCAGCTGAACTAAAAAGTTCTCAGAGATGACTTTCAGCATCTTTAAGAATTGAGATTTATATTTTCTAAAGAGAGCAAATCTAGCCATCTGAAAACGTAAGAATTTTGTTAACCTTAGAAGATGTATATAACAAAGCACCTCAACATTCTACATTACTTGCAAAAATGCATTGAGCGAAACAACTGTATATTGTTTGGCTGGGAGAGCATTCAAGAACCTTGCAAGCCATGCCCAACCTTCTTGCATGCCATGCAAATTTTGAACATTTGGAATTTCAGTCTATCAAAAGAAGCATGGAAAACAGATCAAATGAGATTAGTGAGATGAGAAACAGTAGTTGGCAACCTGCAAATATTATATGTAAATTTGTTAAAAATTTGAGACAATCATGACAGACCTGAACCAGTGCACCATACACCATCATGAATGATTCTAATCGCTCTAAATAATGTTTTGTACTCTCCATCTTTTTTTTTTTTTTTGAAATATTCCAATCAGTTCATTGCTTCGCAACTAATCCGATTCGGGGCTGGTCTAGGATTAAAGCTTTAAACCCCTCCCAAAGGTGGTACTGGAGAGATTCGAACACATGCTCTCACCCCCACCTGCTTAGCTCTCCATCTTTCTATCATCTTTTTGATAACCAATACTTCTTAAGTATGCCTCTTCTAATTGAAAGGTAGACTGACAGGGAAAAATTAAGAATCCAGATTCAACAGCGTAAGTACCCCATGTTTATAAAATTATATCTAAAGAACACATCCGCAAGCATATATCATCAGAAAATAATTATCCTCCATAGTAACATTATATATTTTTGAGTTCAAATATTCAAGGCAGTGGAAATTAGCACTAGTAAAAACTAAAAAGAACTTTTCTTTTATATATCTATCATCCAATATAGCAAAATTATGCTTTCCGCAGTAATTGATGTTTCTCTGTAGAAATGTCATTGTTAGTCAAAAAAGTTGGATAGCTAATGTTTACATTAGAGCAGTTAAAGCAAAACCTTATTGGCAAAATAATGTTTCATTCAACACCTCACAGGTCTATTAACAAAATAATGCATACTCGTTATTTCTTCCACTAAATGTGACAGACTGATAGTGTTCAATCTACCTAAGATTTGCTCAAAGAGCAACTCATAAAAACCAGTTTCATAGGCTAACCACAATCACAATACAATCAACGTACAATTGATTAATAGATGGGCAACAAAATCAAAATTAAGCATTCGTCATGCAGCAGCAAGTGACTGCGAAGTTAGTAATAGCAAACTATTCAAACATCTGTTAGTAACAATATTAACAAATTGCCATTGATAATGCACGATAACTGCAGACACCATAGTACTAAACCACGGTCTTTTAAGTCACAATAGTTGAAATGAAATTTGAAAACAAAACCATTCAGTTAAAAATGATTGAATTTAGAAAAAAAAAAAGAAAAACATTAAAATTGTCTTATAAGCTTATAGATAATTTAACCACACGAAATTCTTCTTCAACTCCATGATGCAATCAGCTGTTTCACAATAATTATGGCTTTTTTCTATATTCATAGTTATGGAGAAGCCTGCCTATGTTTCTCACAAGCTTTACCAAAATAGCAACCCGCAAGAAAAATCTGGAAAGAAGCTAGTAAATGTCAGCATTCTCTTGATCAATTATAAGGGTACCAATTAACTATGCTCATAATAATTCTTACCACACAACTAAAATTATAAGCTTACCAATTAACAAGCTTGCATCCTATATAACACTTCACTGACCAAAATTCATCTCTGAATATCTGCATAGAACATTACCAACATTAACAAGGTTCTGGTTGAACTTGTAACCCATGAAAAAACTTGAAAAAAAAATAAAGAAAAAAAATTCCAATGCAGAAGACAACAAACATGGTCCTTGCTGCAGTGAAGTAAAAGAAGTGAATATCAAACCCAATTACAAGAATGGACTATAGAGCAAACTCATTCTTAGGACAGGTTACTATCCGTGACGCCGAAAGCGCATAGATAAGTGGCTAAACAGAAAGTTGAGATTTCATAAGAGAGTAACCCTTTGGTTCTCAATTTCTATTAACAAAAGGGAAAAGTGTTTATCCTTTTAAATGACACAACTTATATCCTTTCACTCTCACAAAGAGGTGGGACACACACCTTTATTTTTTTTGTCAACTCTCTCTCCTCCTTTATCTATCTCTTTCTCTTTCCTGAAATGACACAACTTTACATCCTTTGAAATGACACACATTTTATCCTTAACAAAATAATAAAATTCAACTCCTAGAATAAGGGTCATAAGCACCCTTTTATAGACTAATTACAAATTGATTCAAAATTCTAAATCTAAAATTCTAAAAATAATAAAACTTCCTAAAATAAAATAACAGTAATTAAAATCTAAAAATAAATAAAAATTTCAAAATACATCCCAAATCTTTAATCTCAAATCACGTCAAATATGTTGCTTTCCTTTTCTTCCCAAACAAATCACAATCACATCTGCTGCTTTATAGGGATTTGGATTCGATTGTAAAATTTGTTATATTTCAAATCATTGCCTTTTTCAACGAGTGGGTCATACTTATTGGGCCACAACTCTAATTGACTACGAGCTTCTTGAATCAATAGTTAGGTCATGTGTAATGGGCCAACTGTAAGTGCATCATTCTCCGCTGCTAGGAAAAGATTCGTCCTCGAATCTTGTTTATCTCCACTGATATGAATTTCTTTAGACAAAAATTCAAATGATAAATCTTCCTCTATTAGATCTTCATAATCTGATTCACCATCAGATTTATTATAGACTGGATTATCAACATAAACTGAATCTTCATCATAAGATGAATAATCATCATAAATGAGATAATTATCAACAATCGGATAAACTGAAATTTTGTAGGGTTTGCTTTTTATATAGTATATCTACATTGAGCCTAAAACGACGTCGTTTTGAGACGAAAATCAATGTATTTTTGTAACTATAATTTATTTCAGGGTTATAATAAATTTTTTATTTTTTCAACTCAAAACGATGTCATTTTGAAAGCAAATGTAGGTAACTTATTTACATTCACTGTAGAAACATTAATTTTATATTTATATTTCTTTTGTATTTCTCTATTTTTCCCATCCTGATAGTTATAATTTATTGAATAATACTTATTAATTAATTATTAATAAATTTTAATAGTAAAAAGTGATACTCCGAATCAAGCTACTTAACCCAACACATTACATTGCAATGACTGTGAACATGTTGAAATTCTGATGAGGGTCTTCCCGGCAATGGTTCCGAGTGCTGCTGAGAATTTAAAGTGAAATTAGATATTGCCAACAAAAAAAAAGTGAAAGCTTTTACAATACATATTCACATTAGAAAATACTTTTCCTTTGGTGAAAAACATAGTCTAGCTAGCATAATCCAAGCCGCTACGGCCCTAAAGAAACTAAGGTGGTGTTTGGTATAAAGGTATCACAGGGATTACCGATAAATCTTCTTTGGTAAACATCGATTCCTATGTTTAGTAGAAGTATCAAAAATCAATTCCCGGGTATCCAAACTTTACTGGTAAAGCATTTTACAAAAAAAAATTACTGTTTGGATTAGGTGGTTTTCATGATTACTGAAGGAAGAGAAAACAGATAACATATTTTTGAGACAATAATACCCCCAACACACATCAAATTAGTAGGTCTGGTGTCATTGAAAAGTTAAGGTTAGTTTTGTAAAATCAACATATATTACCAGTAATATTTTACTCACAACCAAACATATACTCAGTAAAATTATTAAATTTACGTCTACCAAACAACTTTTTTATATTATTTCTGATAAATTAGATTTCTTTGTATACTACTAATTATCATGATTTCCGAATACAAAAAAATTTCTCTTGTACCAAAAACACCCTAAGAGTACCAAAGAATAAATGTAACAATACTATCCTTCGACTAAGGATGCCTTTTCCATTTTGTTTCAACATTCACAATGGCAGATAAGGTCAAGCTTAACTCATGTACTATCAGTTTTCAGATAATTTACAATTTTCCCGAGTGTAATATACTACTGCAACTCCTCTATGTGCTTGGTGATACAGATCTTTCAAAAAAAAAAAAAACACCTTTTTATCCTATAAGGAAGAAAAAACAAAAGTATCTTTTATCCTTTAAGGAAGAAAAAACAAAAGTATCTTTTATCCTTGGAATCAAACCCGTGAACAGCTTATCACTGCTCTCGCCCTCTTCATAGCATCGTAATCTCTCTGGATTCTGGAAAAATAATGATGTAAACGTCAAATGCAGAGTGATATCATTACTTGTTCCATTGCTTTAAGGCTCTGGATGATTTCGAATGCTATCAGGCAGAGAAGGAGATGGTGATGCATCACTAATTCTGCTGGGTAATGGTGTATTCCTTCGTGATTGGCGTTTTGTGGGCACAGTTACACTTTCAGTTTCCCACGTTTGGCTGAGTATCTCTTCCTCATCATCATCATAGTCATCCATGCTGTCCTTAAAAACTGGATGAACATAGGCAAACTGAAGATAACCTTTCAAGTTCAGGTTAGGTTCTGTTACTCGTTCTAATGTATCTTTCATCATTGCTTCCTACGTAAAATGTTAGGAAAAACATCATCAAAATTCCACCAAAAAAGGATACTAGAAATGTAGAGTTAAAGGCAGCAGCCGAGCAGACAAATTGTACACCAAGTCCAAATTGATTTTGCCAGAAACTTTTATGGTAAGTTCAAATCAAATCTTTAATTTCAGATTGAAGTGATGATATACTGATGTGCAGTCAATTCATCATAACACTAACATTATTAATATATTTGAACTTTTGTTATGACATACCATTGTACAAGTCATTTAATAGATATGATATGTCAATAATTTTAAGTATATCTAACAATTGAACTGCCAATAATAGAAACAAGGACTCCACCATCAATGCATACAGTTCAAAGGGTTGTTAAGCATTCAAAGGACGAATTGACATACCTGTAAGGGAAATTTAACAAATGCAGGTTCAAAACGGCCTTTGCAGTACCTATGGAACCATATGGTTAGTATTGGGAGCACAATGAGAAATGGAGTCGATGAAGCAGCTTTTTTGGTGGTGAGGAGTCCCATCAGAACTATCTGTGAGATTATCAGTGCAAGCACAATACGGAAATGGACATCAGGCCAGAATGCTGCACCACTCTCATACTCCTGATTATAAACGTTAATGATCTGCATTTGGAAAACAATCGGATGTAGGGCTCTTCATCTTATATAAGCAAAACAAAAAATTAAAAAATTAAAAATAAAAGGGAGGGAGGGGGTTGACATTTAATTGTTATGATGATGAACATATTCTAAGACATCCATACAAAGGAAAAGAGTGTGTACAATTGATGTGTAGAAGAAATAAAAACAAATGGGAAGAGAAGCATTCCCAAGGAAGATATCAGGCACATGTAAGATCGACATTGCATTTTAGGCTGCACTGTTAAAAGCTAAACCAACGCAGAAATGAACAACTAACCTTATGTGACTTTAAAAAGTTTGGTTTTGGACAAAAGCCATGCATTTGTATAAAGAAAATTGATAATTTAGGAACTTCAAAACTCAAACATAAATTATCTTGAGAAATTATAAAAAAAGGAATTCTTGGTAAGAATATTTCAAGTTTAGGAACTTCAACCATTCAAGTGGTTAATCAAGTCATTAAGTGGTTTACTTACAACTGAATCCTCTAATCAAGCTGGAAAACAATCCTTGAGACCCACAAGCTCATAAAGCAAAGAAAGAAAAGGACAGACTTAGTTGAGGGCTTCTTGAACTGTCGAGTTAGACCATGATTAATTGTAGATCAATTGAGTGACTAATTGTTCCTAAACCGAATACTTTTACCAAGAATTCCAGTTTTGTAATTATTCCTATTATCTTTCTACATGAGATTATATCCAGAAACACTTCATAATATTTTTTAAAATACTCATCAATGAATGGAGATCTAACTGTATAAGCCATTATGGTTCTTACTCTGCTGTGTACATTCGTATTGAATGATTAATGGTACCAGAATCAAAAAAATGCATATAAACTTTAATCATCATTGACTTGCACATTTTAAATCTAACATCTCTGTACCTGATGACGGAACACAACATAGGCCAGGCCAAAGAAAACTATTATGAAAGGAAGAACAGCAGGTGTCACTGCAGCATATACTAGACCCAACAAAAAGTACAATTGTATACGAGGCTCTCCAGTGTTAAAACCAATACTCCCAGGATCCATGGCCTCTTCCCTGTCCTTTTCAGTTTTCACCAAGAAGAAATTCTTCAAGTGATAAAAAATCAGTGGTTTCAACATCAAAACCTCTGCAGCTACACTGGCCCATCCATCAACCATTATATAAGTAATGAAGAAACTTGCTTTTAAAGGAATAGCAGTGCCAATTGTTATAGGATATCTGCCAAAAGTATAACAAGAGTGCTTAATTTTATTCGCATGGCTTAAATTTTAGAAAAATTCTTGGATCAATATATGCAAATAAATATCTGGACTTGATTATGAAAAAAAATTTATCCACTAAAAGGAATATGATACAACCCAACCCATGCCTCAGCCCATTGTGTATAAAAGAGACAAACACAGGAGAGTGTGGGCCCCAGCCCAATCTGAGCTAGCTGCTGACTCAGCTATTCTGTTACAACAGAATAGAGACGCACAACAACGCGAGAGGGAGGAGGATTAAAGAACGTGGCTGGGGGTGAGAGAAGATTTATCGAATCAGAAGAATAGAATTGGGAACTTGGGAGAGAATGGAGCCTCTCCAATTGCTCCATGTTATCTTTACTTTTCTGTTATTTCCTTTTATTGTAATCTTCAATTTGGTATGTAATGAGTTGAACAGCTGTGTTGCTCTGTAATTTGTCTTAGAGATTTCCGTTGTTAATTTCTTGAATCAATTGTAGTGTTACTGGTTCTGAACGATATAGACAGAGTTTGCAATATAATTTCCTTATTTCCATCTTGTTTGAGTTGATTGTTGGTTGGTCTGTATCAATTGGTATCAGAGCTCCGATCTAGGAGCTCTGTGGGATGGTTGTTACGAGAAACATGGAGAACCGTATGGAAGTTCTGGAGGAGAGGATGCGTAGGAACGATGCTCAAAATGAGGAGCTGCTTAGACGAACGGAAGCCAGCGAGGGAGGCATTGCTGAAATCATCCGACGGCTGGATGAGATGGCAGAGAGGAGACCAGGTGCGTCACACGAGGAGAATACTCAGAACAGAGGGTTTGGGAGGAGGTTCGGTTCAGTCGCTCCCGTGACTAGGCGCCTTGAAATTCCTTTGTTCAGTGGTGAGGACGCTTATGGGTGGATAAACAAAGTAGAAAGGTATTTCGTCATCAATGGCGTAGCTGAGGAGGATAAGGTGGCGGCTGTAATGGTAACGTTAGAAGATGAAGTGCTTCAATGGTTTTTGTGGTGGGAGATAAACAATCCTAATGCCGATTGGGAATTTTTCCGACGAGAGTTGATGAGTAGGTTTCAGCCGGAAGCTCTGGATAACCCCTATCGAGCGCTCTATACGCTCAAGCAGGTAGGCACAGTGGTGGAGTTCAGGCGTGAGTTTGAGAAGATGATTGGGGCCTTGCGATTTGAAGACGAAGATCTGTTGAAAGGGGCGTGGCTCAACGGCGTTCGAAGTAGCATACGAGAGGAGTTGATGATGAGTCCCACCATTAACCTTACAGACATGATGAAGTTTTCTCTGAAAATAGAGAAGAGGAATGATGCGTGGAAGGAGGAAGGGATAGCCGCTGGAGGACGAACTGGATCGTATGGGTCCAATAGGGGAGTGCAGGGCCAACGAAATTGGGCCAATCCACAAACGAACAAGAGCTGGAGCGGGCCGGGTTCATTAAACCCCACAAGTTCGGGTCGGGTTATGGGCCAGCCCAACTCAACCAATCAAAATTACTCAGCGTCCCAATCCACTAGGGCACCAAACGAAGATCAAAGAACGGCGGCTACGAAGGGGAACCATGGCCAGGTCAATCACAACAGCGACGGTGGACAGGCTGCTGAAAGTCAGGCGAGCAGTAACCGACGACTTTCTCCGGCGGAGGTCAGGGAACGCCAAGCGAAAGGGCTGTGTTTCACATGCAACGAACGCTGGAACCCGAATCACAGATGCCCTTTCAAACACTTACAGATCATGATCGTTGACGACGAAGACAACAACGAAGGACAGGATCCCGTTGGTGATGGAGAAAAACCGACGGAAGAAGATCCCCAAGAACGGAGAGAAGAAACGGCTATGCAACTCTCGATGCAGAGCCTACCAGGGCTCACTTCAAGCCAAACGCTCAAAGCATGGGGGGAGATTCTAGAGTCCAAGGTTATTGTGATGATAGATTGTGGAGCATCGAGCAATTTCATAAGGAAAGGGGTGGCTGAACAGTTAGGGCTACGGGTGACAGAGACACCAACTTACAACGTGGAGGTAGGGGATGGCCATAAGGTGTGCTGCCAAGGAGTGTGTAAGGAAGTAAGTATCAAGCTTCAAGGTACGCTGGTCACTCAGGATCTCTATATATTCGATTTGGGAAGTGCTGATGTGGTCCTCGGGTTAGATTGGCTAACTCAATTAGGGGAGATAAAGGCTAACTTCAAGGAGTTAACCTTGAAATTCGTGCGAGGAGAACAGGAAGTTGTCATCAAAGGAGATCCATCCTTGTCTCATTCTGTTGTTTCTCTGAAGTCGATTGTGAAGGCCCTCCAAGATCAAGGTCAGGGATTTTTCCTGAGATCAGAAAAGGAAATTGAGGGGGATAGTGAAGTTCAGTGGGAGGAGTTGGAAGAGTTGCTAACTGAATATGAGGACATTTTCCAGAAAGCCAGAGGACTTCCACCAAGACGAGAGCAGGACCATGCGATCAACTTGAAGTCAGAAAGTGAGGTACCAAATATTCGCCCCTATAGGTATCCCCATTACCAGAAGTCTGAGATTGAAAATTTGGTGGCTGAGTTACTTGGGGATGGGCTGATTAGACACAGTACCAGTCCTTATTCCAGTCCAATGATCTTGGTAAAGAAGAAGGATGGTAGCTGGAGGGTCTGTGTTGACTACAGGGCATTGAACAAGTTAATTGTTCCTGATAAATTCCCTATACCGGTTGTGGATGAGCTGCTGGATGAGCTAGGGGGTTCCACAATATTTTCTAAGCTCGATTTGAAATCTGGTTTTCACCAGATAAGGATGCGCGAAGAGGACATACCGAAGACAGCATTCAGAACACACCAGGGGCATTACGAATATCTGGTGATGCCCTTTGGCCTGACAAACGCACCTTCGTCGTTTCAGTCCCTCATGAATGAAGTCCTGAGGCCATTTTTGAGACGGTTCGCGTTGGTGTTCTTTGATGATATTATGGTGTACAGTAAGGGAAGGGAGGAACATTTGGAACACCTGCGTTTGGTCTTTGAGTCTCTACGGTCTAATTCCTTGGTGTGCAACAGGAAGAAGTGTAGCTTTGGCAAAGGTCAGATGGAGTATTTGGGTCATGTCATCACAGCTGAGGGGGTGAGGGCTGACCCAAGTAAGGTTCAAGCTATGAAGGGATGGCCAGTACCCAAGGATATAAAAGGGTTGAGAGGATTCTTGGGTCTAACGGGGTATTACCGGAGGTTTGTACAAGATTATGGGAAGGTTGCTAAACCTTTGACCGAGTTGCTTAAAAAAAATGCCTTCAAGTGGACAGATGAAGCAGAAAAGGCCTTTGAGCTCTTGAAGGAGAAAATGAGCACTGTGCCTGTTTTGGCTTTACCAGATTTTGCTAAGCCATTTACTGTAGTAACTGATGCCTCTGGAAGGGGGATTGGGGCTGTCTTGATGCAAGATAATAGGCCATTGCATTTTTGAGCCAAGGGTTTTCCCCTAGAGCACAAGGGAAGTCCATCTACGAAAAAGAACTCATGGCCATAGTCTTCGCAGTGCAAAAATGGAGACATTACCTAATGGGGAGACACTTCGTCATTAAGTCAAATCAGAAGAGTCTGAAGTTCTTAACTGACCAGAAGATTCTAAATGAAGAGCAACAAAAGTGGGCCATCAAGCTACTTGGATACGATTTCGAAATACAGTACTACCCAGGGAAGGAGAATCAGGTTGCTGATGCTCTTTCTAGGCAGATGCAACTGTCTAGTATTACTCGCCTACACTTGCCTACGTTGGATGAGTTCGAGTTGGAGCTGCAGGGGGATGACAGGATGAGGAATATTATGCAGGATCTGCTAGTTGGCAAGGATGTTCACAAGGGGTTTAAGCTACGGGAGGGTAAGTTGTATTACAATGAAAGGTTAGTACTGTCCAAAAACTCCAAGTTCATTTCTGTTTTACTTCATGAGTTCCACGATTCTAGCTTTGGTGGACATTCTGGGTACTTTCGAACATACAAAAGATTAGCTGGTTTGGTTTATTGGGAGGGGATGAAAAAGAGTATCAAGGAATATGTAGCTTCTTGCGTGACTTGTCAACAGAGTAAAGCCCAGAACCTCACCCCAGCTGGTCTTCTGCAACCTTTGCCTATCCCAGATGAAGTGTGGGCTGATATTTCCATGGATTTTATTGGGGGCCTGCCGAAAGCAATGGGGTTTGACACAATTTTGGTGGTGGTTGACCGCCTCACTAAATACGCGCATTTTTTACCCCTAAAACATCCATACACAGCAAGGGAAGTTGCTGAGTTGTTCATAAAGGAAGTGGTAAGGCTCCATGGGTTCCCCACAACGATTGTTTCTGATAGGGACCGAGTCTTTATGAGTTCCTTTTGGACGGATTTGTTTAAAAGTGAAGGTACTAAACTGCATTATAGTACAGCTTATCACCCGCAAACTAATGGTCAAACGGAGGTCGTCAATAGGAGTTTGGAGATATATCTGAGGTGTTTCTGTGGACCCAAGCCCAAACAGTGGCCCAAGTAGATTCCGTGGGCTGAGTTTTGGTACAACACCTCTTACAAGGATACTACCGGAATGACCCCATTTAAGGCCCTCTATGGCAGGGACCCTCCTCACTTGATCCGAGGAACGGAGTCTCTAACTAATGTTGATGCTCTCTCTCAATCCTTGGCTGCCAGAGACAATATCTTGCTGGACTTGAAAAATAATTTAATTCAAGCACAGGATCGCATGAAGACCCATGCCAATCAGCATAGAAGAGATGTTCAATATGCTCCTGGTGATTTAGTTTACCTAAGGTTGCAGCCTTATAGGCTAAAGACTATAGCCAGACGCGTTAATGAGAAGCTTAGTCCTAGGTACTATGGTCCATATGCTGTTTTGGAAAGAATTGGAGAAACTGCCTACAAACTTCAGTTACCCAGGGGTTGTCAGGTTCACCCAGTTTTCCACGTCTCACTGCTCAAGAAAGCTGCAACTCCGGTGGCCAATGCACAACCATTACCATCGGTGTTGTCAGAAGATTGGGAACTGCTGGTCGAACCTGAGAGGTTGGTTAAATGGAGGCTGGCCACTAATGGTGACATGCAGGTCCTTCTCAAATGGTATCACTTACCAGACTTTGAGAATACATGGGAGTCTTTTGATGTCATCAACAAGCAATTTCCTCACTTCCACCTTGAGGACAAGGTGCTTGAATTGGGGGGGAGTATTGATACAACCCAACCCATGCCTCAGCCCATTGTGTATAAAAGAGACAAACACAGGAGAGTGTGGGCCCCAGCCCAATCTGAGCTAGCTGCTGAATCAGCTATTCTGTTACAACAGAATAGAGACGCACAACAACGCGAGAGGGAGGAGGATTAAAGAACGTGGCTGGGGGTGAGAGAAGATTTATCGAATCAGAAGAATAGAATTGGGAACTTGGGAGAGAATGGAGCCTCTCCAATTGCTCCATGTTATCTTTACTTTTCTGTTATTTCCTTTTATTGTAATCTTCAATTTGGTATGTAATGAGTTGAACAGCTGTGCTGCTCTGTAATTTGTCTTAGAGATTTCCGTTGTTAATTTCTTGAATCAATTGTAGTGTTACTGGTTCTGAACGATATAGACATTGCAATATAATTTCCTTATTTCCATCTTGTTTGAGTTGATTGTTGGTTGGTCTGTATCAGAATATTTCACAGTTAACAACATAACACCATGATTATTAAATAGCAAGAGTTTATCCAGAAGTAAGAAACATCTGCCATTTTCACATAATAAGGAGTAATCTAATATGTTGACCACAGACACATGGTTACCAAACTTATATACACAGGCATACTTTATGGTGCATCAGCATACGAAATGCACCCCACAACACAGAAAATATAATTATGCCAATTGAAATTGTAAATGAGTTCCAAAGAAGAATAAAACTGAATTTTTTATATTGAATGACTTACTGGTTTGCTGGTTGGTGAATGAAAGAGTCCAGCTGTTGAAATGCTGTTCCAGTAAGTATATTCCCAAGAAATATATTCACAAAATTGAAAAGATAATATCTAGAAGCTGATCTTCTCTCCAGAGATGATAGAGATACAAAGCCTTCAAATTTAGACATGATCATCAATATTGTTGGCAAAAAGATAAGGAATAGCTTCAACACAATACCAGGCAGAAAACCTTGAATGAATGACTTAATGAAAGGGCTGCACAATTAAGTAAGTTTGAATAAGTAATCTCCAATGATGCAAGTGAAATTATATCTTCAGAGGCCCGATTATGAGATTAGACTTACATACTAACAAGTGGCTTTAGCCCTGGTGCTGCTTTTTGGATTCCATCAAGACTTGCAAGAGTTTGAACAAATGCAATGGGGATCATAAAAAAGAAAGTGAGAAAAAAGAATGCAACAGCTACGATTAACTTCCTGACAGCGAGGGAAACATATGGAAGTGGCAAGTTTCGCCAATATACGTCTCGTGGCTCTGGAGCCCACTCAGTCAACCAAAGTGTAGGATTTCTGGTTTGTTGAGTTTGTGCGCAAATGGCAGCACCCCATCGTGTTTTAAACGAAACAAATGCAGCAGGCCTGATAGACTTGGGATCATTCGTGACATTTTCCCTCTCTACATCTATCTACAAAAGGTGATCAATTTAAATCACTCCGATCATGAAGAGAATTCTTAACAAAAGAAAATGAAGCAATGAAACCACAACATGGCTATTTAAAAAATGACCTATAAAATAATTTCTGCAGATATTGGCCTTAGTGAAATTTAGTGTTAAACGAGTTCATTCAGCATTTCTTGAAGTTCAAAGTAAATTTGGACAAATTCTAGAGAACATTCAGAAAAATCTCCATTTCTATTAAAATGATAAATAAAGAAAAACTGCCACATGAGAAAAAAACTTGAAAGCAGAATAATACTGATGCACATGTGATAAAGTAAAGATACTAAAATGTTTGAGATATCATAGCCTAACATGAATTTTGCAAAATTAAAATCAGATTCCTACATAAGAATAATTTTCAAAAGTATACGAGTGTATCATTAGCATGGAGAATTTCTATTTTAAAAAATTTATTAGCATTTTTAATGTGATAAAAATTATAACAGAAGAAAAAATAGAAGATACTTACTTCTTTTAGTAACTTTTCAATTTCGGAAGTGTGATAATCAATAGCATCAACTTTCTTTCCCCAAAGACCGAGGAATCCTGTCTGGAAAAACATATGAGGGAATGCTCAAGGTAAACCTGGATGGTTATGAAAAACTTTTGAGGGCATATTAATATATATTTAAATACCTTCATTTTGGGTCTTTTTGAAGTTCTTTCAAGTTTATTTTGATAATAAACAAGCCAATTCTTCAACTTCTTCTTCTTGTTAACCAACTTTGCAAGTTTGTTGGCATCATAAACAACCTGAATAAAAGTCATGATAAATAGGCTGACAAATACCATTCTGTCATAGTAATAATACTATCATGTTAAACAATCAACTGATTTGGCTATGCAATAATAATTCTGGTCCATCTTAAAAACAATACTATATTGTGTGTCAAAAGAGAGGAAATAGAAAGGGAAAATTTAATTTTCATTTATTATCTAGTTAATAATGTATAAATGAATTCAACGTGTGCACTTAAATTCAAATCACATAGTGAGATGAGGTAACAAGACATCTTGTGGTCGTAAGATGTCCAAACCTTGTGGTACAAGATAAAACTTGAAAAATAGAAACCACCCAACGCATAATATCAAAGTCAATGAGATAATCAATTTATGTTTCAAACTAGCACTGCAAGTGTACACAGGAGGAACCAACCTGGTGAGTAAGATAGTGATCTGGATGATTGACCAAAAAGAAGTGCTCCACAAGCTCACTTACAGATTCATCAGGGTCTGGTGGAATGTTTCTAACAAGCACCTGAGAATAGTACCTTTTCTATAAGCAAAATATGCATGATGGCTAGTCATAAGTGTATGAGAATTCAGTCTATAGACCCGAAATTGTCAAGTATAAAGATGCATAAGGATTGGAGACCTCTGTTGTAATAAAACAAAATGCAGCAAACTATTCAATCTACAATTGAGATTTACCAAGACAAATGACAAAGTAGAAAGTATTATTCCTTACAGAAAGTATTACAGAAAATAATTCCTTACAAAAATGAAGGATGAAAAATCAAATTTACCGTAAATTGATCAGGACGGCGTCTTTCTTCTGCAAGAAATTGCAGTCTCATTGATTCAACTTTCTCATACTCCTTTAGCAACACATAGCAAGTCCAAAAGGTAAATGCATAAGCCATTACTATGTGCCCCCAAAACCTGAGGAAGTGCACAATATTTTAGTAAAACACAGGATTTAGTAACAATTAAGAAGAGAATATCCTCTATTATAATTTAGATGATCAGATAGTACATAGTAATATGCCCCACAGCAGTAACTCTATAACTTTAATATGTGAGTTGATGCATAGAAAACAGAATAAGTAACAACTCAAATAGAGTGTGGAGAACTAAGTGATGTTGTTTAAGACCTAAAGATAAAGATTCTGGTGGGAAGAAAAGATAATTTAGATATCATGGAAGCCACAGGATATACAAAGCAATTGAGGTATGCACTGTAGCTTAAGGTTGAACCTAGTTAAACACTAAACCCAAAGCAAGATAGTTAAACCATACTAGGCCAAGTATACATTTGACATGGAGGCAGTTTGAATTTGAAAAGACTTTACTGAAAACCATAAAGATGGGATAGCAGAATTGCAAACTGAATGCTGGATTTGAAACCTTTCGGATCGACTATGGACATTTGAAACTGAGAGTTTATCAATGTCACTGGAAGTTATGTTAGTTATCTTGGCTCCTTCTAAACCAGTACTTGTCCAATTGACAGGAACCAACACAGTCCAAGCCAGGAACGCTATAGGAACAAAGATTTTAAGCCTGCAAATTAAAAACAGAAAACATCAGAACTACATTTATGATTTACTGAAGTGGTATTCACTCAATGCTGCATACCCTATCAAGTAAATCCGCAAGTAAATAGCAGAGTCCAATCCAGCATGGTCAATAAGCTCAGGTTCAGGCATTCTAAGTGCTTCTGGCATCCAATTCAAAAACCCAAGATATGATCTCCAGTCTAAATTGATGAACTTGCGCACAAATGCTCCTCCATGTACAGGATCTGTTCTTAAACCCTTCAGATACCATTTTGGGAAGTATACCCGATCATTGAAAGGTTGAAGCCTCAAAATAGCAAATGCCACAAAGAAAATAAATGCACTGAAAATGTTAATGGCAGCTGCAACCCCAACATCTTGCAGCGTAGCCATTTGTTTTCTGTCGAAAGAATTCACGCCTTCCTGTGAAGTAATCAAAAGAAACGAACATTGACTAAAGAGGGTTAGTTTCATGCAAAACACATTTGAACCAAACTCTTGGTGAAAATACTAGTTCCACTAGGTCATGCCTTTCCAATAAGATTTTTATATTATATTTCAATTCCATTAAATGAGAGAAAAACAAACATAAGCAGTTATCAATTTCTACATAATCTACACTTGAAATAAGAGTTTTTTTTTTTTTTTTCCTTTCATAATATTTTAAAAAATGATTAATTCCTCATTTCTCATCTTTTTGCAACCTAGAGTTGAAGAAACTGCAGCAGATCATGATCCCACAGAGCATGATCAGGTAAAGACCCAAAAGGAACCAAATTTATCAAGTCGAGTATCTCTTCAAATCATTCTCACTCAATCTTGACAAACACAAAAAGTTTCAATCTTACTTTAGCTTTACATAGAAATAATAATGAAGTTCAGATCCATGATCAGAAAACAGCTTAAGATTGAGTTACTCACAGACACAATTCCCAAGTTCAAGAGAAGCAGAGGTGAAGATGCAAAGTTGAATATGAAAGGGTGTTTTGAGTTTTGATATCTTCAAAACCAAACAAAGGAACAAGATTCCGCAACCTTTTTTTTTGCAGTACAACACAAGCCACTGTGTCAGTTCCTTTTGCTCATTGAGTTCAGAAACAGGAAACCACGAAAATAATAACAACCTTCAGATTTTACAGTAGTCAGTGTCACAGAAAGAACAACATGAAACAGAAGACAGTGAGTCCTAACGTGAATAGTGATGTTTGAGCATCCAGAGCTTTCTTTAAAAATCTCGAGGTTAATCGTAGCTTTATAATGGCATGTCGGGTTCTGTTAAAAAAAGTTCATGAGAACTAAGATTTAATAGACAAATTGGAAATATATCATAAATGGTTTTTATGAATTTGTGCACGTGTAATGTAACCTTTGATGATAGAGAATTCTGTAAAAATAAATGAATTAAATATATGAGATTGAGATGTTGTTATTAAAAAATTGTGATTCAAAATAACTAGTTAATAAAAAATAAAATAAAATAAAATAAAATCTCGTGTAAGAAGGATGAGGTGGCGAAAAGTAAAGCGTGTGACTCAAACTCAACTGCGTTTCCGTGTGGATAATGCGTTGTTTTTGCGTCGGGATGGGGCACGTGGAGAACCCCACGCCTTATCACCGCACCACTCGACCGACCCGCTTGGTATTTTGCTTTTGTTTTTCTAATGTAAGTAAACGTGAATGTCCAAAACTTGACAAAGTAAAGCCGCTAATAGTCGGAGGTTTGAGGAGTTTATACGAGGTTATAGATTTGGAACACTCATCAAAACGTCATTTTTTCAAAAAAAAAAAATTCTTCAAATATTATGTGAATAATAACTTTTTACTAGACTGTCATATAAACATAATTCGCTACGACACGTGACACACTTTTGCAGAAAAAAGCTAACGTGTCATAATTCGCTATCACTGGTAATGAATTTGTTTGCAATATGATCACGTATCACAAAATCATTGGCCACGAAATTCGCTACCCGTGGTAGCGAATTATGACACGTGGCAGTCTAATAAAAAATACTGTTCGCGTGACATTTGGATAAATTTTTTTGATAAAACATGATATTTTGGTCACAAATCCTATAGATTTCCATTGTATTGATAAAAAAAATTAACAAAGTAGGACGCGTGCCCAAATTTTGTTTCTATTCAATGAATTAAAAAAATTTACATGTGAGTTATTAGTTTAGTAGCGATCTAATTAGATCTTAAAATTTAATACATTCAAATAATAGTGGGGTTCGATTTTTAAGAATCACAAAAGGTGAAAAGACTCAAATTCGTTTAGTTACAATTTCGAAATACTCGTTGATGTATAAAATATAAAATAAAATTATATTTCTCTATCTGTACGAATACAATGACGATGACTAAATTTATGTAATTGGTGATGAAACATGGGTTGGGTCACCCTGCCCCACTTTCAACATGTGTTCTTACTAGATGCAGACTAGGCCCTAACCCAATAATCTCATGGGCTTCAAGAGAACACAGAGACTAAGACTGTATAAGGACTTGATACTGTTGCTACTAAAGAACTTTGATGGATTAAAAGGTTCCCCACTTGTTCAATGTGACAATGTTGGACTGTGTTGGACCGAGATAGGGTTTTGATGCATATTAAAATATGTTTATTTAGTGAAGATATTAAGAATTATAGAATTTAGCTTGATGATCCTTGATTAAAATTTCAAAATTGTCAATATGACCAACTGAAAGCAATTTAAATCATACAAACTTGCTTACCCAAAAAAAAAAATCTTACAAACTTGATCAAGAGTATCAGTAGAAAGCAAAAGAATTTTGATAAAGGCTTCTGATTTTTGTAGTCAAAGAGAGAGAGATTGATTTGGAAAGTTAGCTTTGTTCACTATTGCAATTTGCAACCAATTGAAACTAGGGGTGTGTAAAATAGTCAAAAAAATTGAACTGAACCATGAACCGAACCGAACCGAACCGCCTTTAAAATAACCAGTTTTTAAAAACCAGTTCATGAACTGAACCGATTTTTAAAGAACCAGTTCATGAACCGAACCAAGAATCAAACCATTTTGAACCGAACTGAACTGTTTTCAAACCGAGCCAAATTGATTTTTATAACTTTATTTCTTAAATTTTTAAATTTTTTTTCTTTTCAAAATAGGGTTGACTCGAACGGTTCCGAACCGAACCGAACCATTTCTGAACCACTTCCGATACTGAGATGTATTCATAGATCTCACCCCGTGTTGTGGGGACTCCCTTTCAGGTAAAGATGCTGCAGGTGCCTTTGGTAGCAAGTGGCCATACTTGGACTAGTTACTACATGAGGATTTTGCATCATTTTGGGTTATGCATGCCATTTTGTAGTTCCTATGTATAGGATTTATATTTGAAAGCCATTTGTTATATGTATGTCATGCTTTATTTTGATGAACTTAGCCTCTGCTCACCTCCTTTGGTGTCTCTTTTGTTGATGGGAGCCAAGGAATTAATCATAGTGTTTTGTAGCTAAGTCTCATGGTTTTGTATTAAAGACATTTAGAGATTGTGTAATATTGTGATTATTGTATACATATATGATGGAATTAAAGACATTTAGAGATTGTGTAATATTGTGATTATTGTATACATATATGATGGAAGGGCATGGATGCTTATTATTATTATTATTTACCTTTTACATTCTGCATCGTAAACATTATTCTAGCATGCATAAGAGTGCTTACTAGGTATTTTTCCCATTAATACTTCAAATTTTTTGTGGAGAATCTCAAGAGAAAATGATAAAACACAAAGCAAACCAATCTATCTATCTATCTATATCTATATTAAAGAAAAACTATTCTTTGGCAATTTTGCTGATATGTCACTTTGTCATGAATCCTCCACTTTGACAATTTGTATACAATAAGAAAAAAAAAATAGGTGCCCTGGCTTGGATGCTAATAACACAGCATCTGTCAACTACCGAGCTTTACCTTACTCCACCTATTTGCAGGCCTTTGTGAACTTTGAGCCAACTGCCGAGGCTCCAAGAATCTATCACTTCTAGTTGCATAACCCATAGCATCAGTCCTTCCACCTCTCCTGTCTTTATGCCTCTTCATATGACGATTTGGTCTTGGTCCACTTGACTTCATTTCCTTGTCAACTTCATAGACCAATGGTTGGATACCCTGAAGATCAGGCTCTGGAACATACCCAAAAGGCCGCTTGGATGGATCCATTCTTCTAAATGTTATTGATATCCTAATAAAAGTTTTAACAAAAAAAAAATATGGATCAATAATAAGTCATTGGTGTCAAAGCCACGGATAGAAGAATATCATAATAGTAAATAAATACCTTCTCATAGGAACTGCAGGTACACAGTGTTTGGCTACATCAGCTCCATTTCCATTTAAGACAAGTACAGATCTACACAAAAAGGACAAACTATAAGATTCTGAATCCTCCAATGATAGAGGCAGATTGATGAAGATTTTAATCTAACTCAGTCTAAAGTCATGAGCAAAAGTTGAAAAACTAAACAGAGTCTAGTGGATAAATCCAGATAAAATACTTACCCGAGAGGTAGGGGAATAGTAAAGGAACCATCAAATTCACCACGGCCCACAATCTTCATGTTTGATCCAAAAACTATATTGCACTCACTAAGAAATGAGATAGTGCAAAATGGTCGAAGAAAATCATGACTATCTATATGTGGAGGTATACAGTCCCCTTCTTCATAGATATTCACAATGCAACTGTCTGGCACACAAGTAGGAGGGAGCACATGCCACTTAATGAGGCGTCGGATGATGACCTTAAATAGATCGGGTATGGGGTCCACCATTACACGCGGAAGAATACCGGGTGGGTTACCATCTCTATCCTGTAAGCAGAAAATTACATTTTAAGAGTTTCATCCCTTAACAAACTCATCAGCAATTATATTGCACCACCAAGCATTAAAGTTAACTTGTTTCCAAATAAAGAAATGAAAAGTCAGCATGAAAGATGCACTAACCACTGCATAATTGTAACAACAACCGAATTGGATAGTCTCACGCCCCTTGCCTCTCATCCATTTTTGAGGAGCCGTGAATGTCCGATCTGAAAAAGTTAAGAATTAACATCATATAGCCCCTCAGAAGTAGCAGCAAACAACACATTTACCAAACTATCAACACGATATAGTCAATTGGGAAAATACAGAATGTTTTTAATGTTTTCATTATCTTATGATGCATAGTTAGCATATCTGCATATGCATAGGCCCAACGGATGTCAAGTCTGAGCCCCACCAAGTTTATTCCTAAAGGAGAATAATTCTTTATTAGTTCCAAAGTCATGGCCTCACTAAGTTTTGGTCAGCCCTCAAAATTCTGGAAAGACATGAAAGTTACAGCTACATAAATTTGTTACTTCCCATGGCTAGTGTAGTCAAAGGCATCAAAAGACACTGAGGCGAGGCACTAGAAGGGGTCAGAGTGCCTCTGGCTGGTTGAGGCACTGCCTCTTGATTGAGGCACATGCATGCCTTTTTGATTGAGGCGAGGCACACTTTTAGCACCTCATAACTGTAAGAAACCCAAAAAAGCATAGCCACCTAACTTACAATTATGATGCAGAAGGGATAAAATCATAATTATCAATCTCTGATTGTGTAGCAGCCAACCCCAAAACCTCTAGCAGTATAGCCTCTATAGTGAAGTCCACATTACTTAAAATAGTGAAACATTATAATATTTTCTTATTTTTCCTAATGTTAACAACCTTTCTTCAATAAGAGTTTTTTTTTTTGGCACATCCTTCCTCATAGAGTTAAAAACCTCTACAGCCTTAAGGGCGCTTAAGGAACACTATAAATAATCTATTGATTTTATATTAAATTTGCAGCACAAGAAGCCAGACTGAGTGATTACAATTTTGGACATACATCACATCAGGTGTAGTTTATTTTCTTCTTTCTCGAATGGAAATTCAGAGAACAGCAATAGCAAAACAAGGAATGGTTTCAATCAAAGGTCAATTCAATTCATGCATCATTAGACAATTACAAAATACATAATAAAAAAATACATAAAAAAATAACCTAGAAGTGAAGGGCTCAAATCACAAACCTCTCAATTCTCCCTTTCTCCCCATCTCCTGTAGTGAAGCAACGTAACTGACGATCCTCTTCTGTTCAGCAGCACTGAAAATACCCATGTGGAGTTCCAGTCCTTCGAGGATGTTAACGAGCTTCTCATGAACCCTCTCAAAACATATGAAATCCTTCTTACGCCTCACGTTCATAAACCTAATGTACTCCCTCTGCTCCCTAGGCAATGTAGGCTTCTCAGCAACAACTTGGATTACTTCTGAAGAATTTGAATTTGAATTTGAAGCATCCACCACAACATTAAATTTTTTATTCTTTTGTTCATGAACTACTTCATCGAAATCATCATCTTCCTGCGCCATATCAGCCCAAGACATTCGAGGAGTCTCGAAATTCGAATTCGCCTCTGCCCCATCATTCCAACTACCAAGAGAATGCGCGTCATAGTTATCTTCAACGCCGTCACTCATCTCCTGTGGTTGCACGTTCGAAACATGACCTAGGCTTTGAGACTCTGCACATGCAAATGCAACGAAACAGTGTGAAATTAATTTCGATGGGTGAAATCCAAGAAAATCAAGAACCAGTTAAAAAAATCAAAAATTTCAAAAGAATTACAAGTTTTTGGGGGTTGATGTTACCTGGGTGAGGGTCGATGGAGCGGATCCGATCGGAGAGCGATTGGGCGCAGTTGGTGCAGAGATCTCGGGAAAGGTAGGGAAGCCATGTACCCAAAAACTCAGAAGCAATACGGTGTTCAGAAGGGTTGTAATTCAGGAGGAAGGGATCTTTGTTGGTAGCGTGAGTTTGGTCCACCATGGCGTTGCGTTAAGGCGACGCGACTCGATTTGCGCTACACGGATTAGAACTTAGAAGAGGCACTCGGTTCTTATATAATTAATTATAATTAACTAAAAGTAAAAATTATAAAATAACAACAAATCTAAATCTAAATAGAAAATCAAATCTAAATAGAAAATCAAATCTTCTATACAAAATAACAACAATTCATCTAAATGCAAACAAATAATAAGGAACATGTCTAGCAATGTTATCAAAATCGCGATTTGAATCGTTGAATCGTATGATCCTACGATCTTTTGACCAAAAACGAGTTGAATCGCAAGCAAGATCGGTGTGGAGCAGGACTGTGTGGGATCGTAGAGGAAGATCGTAATCGCACGATCCCACCGTTTCAGAGATTCTGAAGAAAAAAAACACTGAAATTTACCTTGTTGACGAGCGTTGTAGGGACCAACACACAAATCCCAGATTTCACCGACCTAAAGAAACAATTTACAATATCAAAAAAAAAAAAAACAATTTACAGTTTCATTTAATATTCACCATTTCTGATTTCGCAAATGAAGAAGAAGAATAAGAAGCAAGCTATAATAAATGACGTTACTGTTCCGATGCGAATGATACACTCAACGGTGAGGGAGGATCATGGAACGATATGCAGGTCTTCTTCCATCTTTTTTGTTGCGGCGTAGCAGTAACGCATTAGAGACACAACATTTACAAAACTGAGTCTCTTTTGTTGGGCTTCGGCCCAGATCGAAATATTGATGTTGTAATATTCTGTGATTATAGTTTTCAAATATATGTATATATATATATATATATATATATATATATATATATATATATATATATATATATATATATATTCTGTGATTATTATCTTAATCTATCATTAAGTTTTTTATTTTTATTTTATTTTTGATACATATCATTGTAAGATTAAATGTAATAATTTCTACTGATATCAATGAATTATAACACATATGTTTACGTGCACATGATATAATCTTTTTCCCAAAAACTTATATATAACGTTCAATAAATATATCTTAATCTTAATATTATTAAAAAAAATTATAATGAAAGTATGACTTTTATGTTTATTATTATTATTATAACAGTTCAATTTTGATAAATATTGTAATATATTTTTAAATATATATATTTATTTAAATATATTTTATATCTTAAATAGTGTCGATCTTACGATCCGTGTCGATCTTACGATTTACGATTTTTTTACCCCCTTTCGATCTTAGATAAGATCTCGATTTTAACAACCTTGATGTCTAGTATAGTTTTTTTTGTGTTTTACCTTTTTTTTTTATTTTTTATCCTGTATATTTTTTTTCTGCTTTATTGTAATCAGTTATGGTATTTATTCTCACTTCTATCTTATATTATAAAGTCTTATATTATAAAGGAATTCCATTCTGTGGAAACCTTGCTGACGTGTCGCACTGTGGTTCAATTTCACCAATGTGTCCACACTACAACATTTAAAAAAGTTTCCTTTAATGGTAAATCGGTGAATATAATAAATACAAAAAAGAATTATATTTTCAATTGACAGGATTTGTTACTTTAAATCAATGGTCAAGATTGCTTATTCATTGATTTATAACTACTAAATCACTCTTTGTCGTCATCTTTGTTTTTTAAATAATTGATGTTGATCATGTAATCTAATCGTTTTTTTAACCTTTATTCAGTTTAATTCAAATCTTTACGTTTTTTGAAAAAAAAAACAGGATATTCATTGTTATTAAAACAAATGACTATTTTATTCCATGAAATGACTCTTAAAAAACGGGATATAAACAATTTCAATGTGCCAAACACGTTTTATATCAATGGAGGTCTTAATTATAATTTCAAATTATATATTTGCTATTACAAATAAAAAACTTCCTGTCTGACAACCAAGCTTATTTCAATCTAAAAATATTTGTATATGTTTAGATTATTGGGACGCAGGGGATCCTACTTTTGTTTGCGAGCATTGTGGAGCACAAATGTGGTATGCAGAAAGAACTAATAGGGATCGTAACCCAAGTATGCCGCAATTTGGATTGTGCTGTGTCAATGGAAAAGTTCAACTTCCTTTGTTAAAAATTGCTCCGGATACATTGCTTCAATTGCATGCTAATTTCAATATGACGAGCCGCCATTTTTTGCGAAATATTAGAGCGTACAATATGATTTTTTCCTTCACCTTCTTTGGAGAAAAAGTGGATGGATCAGTAAATCAAGGTTCTGGCTTTTACTGTTTTAGAGTTGGGGGGAGAGTTCATCATTTAATTGGCAGTCTTCTTCCTGCTGATAGTCAGTCTCCAAAATTTGCTCAACTTTATATTTACGACACTGAGCATGAAGTGGACAACAGACTTGGTTGTCTAAGGTATATTTTTTTTTGACCCAATTCTCATGTTTCATATGTGGAGTATCTTTTTATGTTGACTAATATGAATGACAATTTTTTTATTTATTAAATTTGCAGTTCCACCAGTACTGAAGATATGCTTGATCCTGAAATTATCCGATTATTGAAGGAGATGTTCGATAAGCACAACAGTATAGCTCAGTCTTTCAGGTACGCTAGAGACTGTTATAAGGAAGATGACTTTAATGGTGTAAAGTTGAGGCTTATTCGAAGGCGTGGTAGTGATGGAAGAGTTTATAAACTTCTGACAGCATCCGAAGTGGCAGCTTTGATTGTTGGAGATATAGACAGTGCTATGGGCGATAGGGATATCATTATTGAAACACAAGATAGAGTATTGCAGCGCATCGATGTGAAGCATCCATTATATCTTGGCTTGCAGTATCCATTGTTATTTCCATACGGTGAAGACGGTTATCGTGATGATGTCCAGCGTACTGTATCCAGTGGTAGGAAAAATGCAAGAGCCATGATCAGCATGAAGGAATTTTTTTCGTTTAGACTTCAGATGCGATCTGGAGAATCAGAAATTCTACATCGATCAAGGAAACTTTTCCAACAATTTCTGGTTGATGCATACACTATGATTGAGTTTGAACGGCTTAATTTCATTCGATATAACCAGAGTCATCTAAGAGCTGAGTTGTACAAAAATATAAAACATTCATTAGATAGCGGTGAAGATGCAGCACTGAGCACTGGAAAACGTATCATTATACCTTCTTCATTCACAGGCGGACCTAGATATATGGCTGAAAATTGTAAAGATGCTTTCGTAATTTGCCGTTGGGCTGGATATCCTCATCTTTTTATAACAATTACCTGCAATCCTAAGTGGCCAGAAATCACACGATTTGTTAGGGCCAGACAGCTGAACCCTGAAGATCGGCCTGATATTCTATGCAGAGTCTTCAAGTTCAAATTGGACCAGTTGCTACATGATTTAAAAAAGGAAAATATTCTTGGCAGAGTCATTGCATGTAAGTATATTATAAACTTGATACTCTTTTTGTTAACTGGATTTTATACAAAAAATTTTACGTCATGCATTGAATCTTTATATAACGTTGTTGTATTCTTATTATTACTTATGTTATATTCTTTGAATGTAACAGATGTTTGTACAATCGAATTCCAAAAGCGCGGACTACCTCATGCTCATATTCTTCTATTCTTGAACCCTTCAAGCAAAGCTGAAAGTGCTCTTGATATTGATAAATTGATTTCAGCGGAGATACCTGACAAGGAAACGAATCCTACGCTGTTTATGGCTGTCACGAGTTACATGATACATGGTCCATGTGGTCCTGAAAATTACAAATCTCCTTGCATGAAGGACGGACGGTGTTCAAAAATTTTTCCAAAAAACTTCTGCTCCCGTACTTTGATTGACGATGATGGATTTCCTCATTATAAGAGAAGAAATGATGGGAGAGTTGTGAACAAAAATGGTGTTGAACTTGATAATCGTTATGTTGTGCCCTATAATGCACACCTTCTTTTAAAGTACCAGGCTCATATCAACGTTGAATATACTTGCCAGAGAAGTGCCATTAAATATCTTTTTAAATACATCCACAAAGGGAATGACAGAGTGGCAACTGCCATAAATCATTCGGACGATGAAATAAAAATGTTTTATGACTGCAGGTACTAAAAATAATCTCCATTGTGTTTTTCTTTCCTACAAAATTGGCACAATTTTTTTGAGAAATTATTAACTTAAATGTTCACCGATTTATTTATTTATGATAGGTATATCTCCGCATGTGAAGCAGCTTGGAGAATATTTGGATTTGACATTCATTCAAGATATCCCCCTGTTCAGATATTGTCATTTCACTTGCCTAATGAAAAGAACATTATTTTCAGTGATAATGATTCGTTGTATGATGTAAAGACAAGGGCGGAGTCTAGACTGTCAATTTTTGAGTTTTGGATGGATGCAAATAAAAAATATCCAGAAGGTAGGCATCTAACTTATGGAGAGTACCCGACTGAATTTGTTTTCAAAGAAAAAACACATGAATGGAATCCGAGAAAAAAAGGATTTTCCATTGGAAGGATAAATCGTTTTTCTGCCAATAATGGAGAAGATTCATATCTTCGCACCTTGCTTAATTTTCAAAGAGGTTGCACCAGTTATGAAGATCTTAGAACGATCAATGGCGTGGTTTTTCCTACATTTAAGGATGCGTGCTATTCTTTAGGACTTCTGGATGATGACAATGAGTACATTGATGCAATTAAGGAGGCAAGTTCATGGGGATCTGCTGCTTATCTTAGATGCATGTTTGCTCTGTTGTTATTTGCCAACTCAATGAACAGACCTGAAAAAGTTTGGGAAGAGTGTTTGAAATTTTTATCCGACGACGTTGTTTATCGGCATAGGAAAATAATAGGACGTCAAGGTACGTGTTATAATAATATTTCATACAATTTTTTTTTTGTTTAACCGAAATCAGCATATGCTGCCTTAGTACTTATTAGCTTTTTTTGCCCGTATTCAGCAAATGTTGATAAATTATTCGCTCTCTTTTCTTTCTTTGATTACTTTATCTTTGTTAATTTTTAAATTTTTTTTCCTTTGAATTTTATGCTTTGTCAGATGCAATTCTTACAGAAGAGTCTATAAAAAACATAACTCTTGAAGAAATTGATAAGGTACTGCAGAGCAATGGGAAATGCCTCTCTGATTATCCGTCAATGCCACACATCAATAGTGAAACTTTGCTTGATATGAAAAATCGATTAGTGTTGGATGAATTAATGCATGATAGATTTGCTTTGGAAGAGGAGCATAAAAGACTAATTAATTCCCTCACTGATGAGCAGAAAGCTGTTTATGATAAAATTGTTTCAGCAGTTACGTCAGGTAATAGAGGGTTATTTTTCCTATACGGGTTCGGTGGTATAGGAAAAGCATTTATTTGGAATACTCTTTCAGCATCTATTAGATCAAAAGCTGGAATCGTACTTAATGTTGCTTCTAGCGGAATTGCTTCCCTTCTGCTTCCTGGAGGACGAACAGCGCATTCTAGATTTCGTATTCCTATTCAAATCATGAAGATTCAACGTGTAATATAAGGCCGAAATCTACTATAACTGAGTTGCTGTCAAAAACAAAGTTAATCATTTGGGATGAAGCTCCAATGGTACATAGATTTTGCTTTGAGGCTCTGGATAGGACACTGAGAGATGTTCTTAGAATTTCTGATACAAGCTGTGTTGATATGCCATTTGGTGGAAAAGTTGTTGTTCTAGGAGGTGACTTTCGGAAAATATTACCTGTCATTCCTCATGGTAGCAGACAAGATATAGTTCATGCAACCATCAATTCTTCTCATCTATGGTCCCATTGTCATTTATTAACTTTGACCAAGAACATGCGTCTTAATTCTGGAAGTAGCGCTCACAATTTAGAGGAAATAAAATAATTTTCTGAGTGGCTACTTAAAGTTGGGGATGGTAATCTTAGAGATGATGTTGATGGAGAATCTATTATAACAATTCCAGATGAATTGTTGATTAGAGAATCGGAAGATCCGCTGTCGGATATGGTTAATTTTGTTTATCCGAATCTCTTGGATAATATTTTGGATCAGACCTTCTTTAAAGAACGTGCTATTCTAACTCCTAAATTGTCCGATGTTGCTATGCTAAACGAGCACCTAATGTCTATGATTCTTGGTGAAGAAAGGACTTTTTTGAGTTCGGATAAAATTCTTAAGCAAGGTGGGACTTCCTCTGTTGAGGATGATGAAATCACCCCTGAGATCTTAAATACGTTATCATGCTCAGGGATTCCTGATAATAAATTAATCTTGAAAGTTAAAGTTCCAGTAATGCTATTAAGAAATATTGATCAGTCGAGAGGTTTATGCAATGGCACGAGATTGCTTATTACAAAATTAGGGAATCATGTTGTTGAGGTAATTGTACTTACAGGAAGCAATATAGGGGAAACTGT